>NC_081228.1:7275293-7410128 GCF_902713425.1 Acipenser ruthenus
ATGGGGCGCAGTGTATTATGGGGCGCAGTGTATTGATGGGGCGCAGTGTATTGACGGGGTGCAGTGTATTGATGGGGTGCAGTGTAATGACGGGGTGCAGTGTATTGATGGGGTGCAGTGTATTGATGGGGTGCAGTGTATTGATGGGTGCAGTGTCTCTGCAGTGTATTGATGGGGTGCAGTGTATTGATGGGGTGCAGTGTATTGACGGAGTGCAGTGTATTGATGGGGTGCAGTGTAATGACGGGGTGCAGTGTATTGATGGGGTGCAGTGTATTGATGGGTGCAGTGTCTCTGCAGTGTATTGATGGGGTGCAGTGTATTGATGGGGTGCAGTGTAATGACGGGGTGCAGTGTATTGATGGGGCGCAGTGTATTATGGGGCGCAGTGTATTGACGGGGTGCAGTGTATTGACGGGGTGCAGTGTATTGATGGGGTGCAGTGTATTGATGGGCGCAGTGTATTGACGGGGTGCAGTGTATTGACGGGGTGCAGTGTATTGATGGGGTGCAGTGTATTGATGGGCGCAGTGTATTGACGGGGTGCAGTGTATTGACGGGGTGCAGTGTATTGACGGGGTGCAGTGTATTGATGGGGTGCAGTGTATTGATGGGTGCAGTGTCTCTGCAGTGTATTGATGGGGTGCAGTGTATTGATGGGGTGCAGTGTATTGACGGGGTGCAGTGTATTGATGGGGTGCAGTGTAATGACGGGGTGCAGTGTATTGATGGGGTGCAGTGTATTATGGGGCGCAGTGTATTGACGGGGTGCAGTGTATTGACGGGGTGCAGTGTATTGATGGGCGCAGTGTATTGACGGGGTGCAGTGTATTGACGGGGTGCAGTGTATTGATGGGGTGCAGTGTATTGATGGGCGCAGTGTATTGATGGGGCGCAGTGTATTGACGGGGTGCAGTGTATTGATGGGGTGCAGTGTATTAAGAACATAAGAACATAAGAAAGTTTACAAACGAGAGGAGGCCATTCGGCCCATCTTGCTCGTTTGGTTGTTAGTAGCTTATTGATCCCAGAATCTCATCAAGCAGCTTCTTGAAGGATCCTAGGGTGTCAGCTTCAACAACATTACTGGGGAGTTGGTTCCAGACCCTCACAATTCTCTGTGTAAAAAAGTGCCTCCTATTTTCTGTTCTGAATGCCCCTTTATCTAATCTCCATTTATGACCCCTGGTCCTTGTTTCTTTTTTCAAGTCAAAGAAGTCCCCCGGGTTGACATTGTCTATACCTTTTAGGATTTTGAATGTTTGAATCAGATCGCCGCGTAGTCTTCTTTGTTCAAGAATAGATTCAATTCTTTTAGCCTGTCTGCATACGACATGCCTTTTAAACCCGGGATAATTCTGGTTGCTCTTCTTTGCACTCTTTCTAGAGCAGCAATATCCTTTTTGTAACGAGGTGACCAGAACTGAACACAATATTCTAGGTGAGGTCTTACTAATGCATTGTAGAGTTTTAACATTACTTCCCTTGATTTAAATTCAACACTTCTCACAATATATCCGAGCATCTTGTTAGCCTTTTTTATAGCTTCCCCACATTGTCTAGATGAAGACATTTCTGAGTCAACATAAACTCCTAGGTCTTTTTCATAGTTCCCTTCTTCAATTTCACTATCTCCCATATGATATTTATAATGCACATTTTTATTGCCCGCATGCAATACTTTACACTTTTCTCTATTAAATTTCATTTGCCATGTGTCTGCACAATTTTGAATGCTGTCTAGATCATTTTGAATGACCTTTGCTGCTTCAACAGTGTTTGCCACTCCTCCTATTTTTGTGTCGTCTGCAAATTTAACGAGTTTGCTTACTATATCAGAGTCTAAATCATTAATGTAGATTAGGAATAGCAGAGGACCTAATACTGATCCCTGTGGTACACCACTGGTTACCTCACTCCATTTCGAGGTTTCTCCTCTAATCAGTACTTTCTGTTTTCTACCTGTTAACCACTCCCTAATCCATGTGCATGCATTTCCTTGAATCCCTACTGCGTTCAGTTTGAGAATTAATCTTTTATGCGGGACTTTGTCAAAAGCTTTCTGGAAATCTAAATAAACCATGTCGTATGCTTTGCAGTTATCCATTTAGAATGCTGCATCCTCAAAAAAGTCAAGTAGGTTAGTTAGACACGATCTCCCTTTCCTAAAACCATGCTGACTGTCTCCCAGGATATTGTTACCATATAGGTAATTTTCCATTTTGAATCTTATTATAGTTTCCATAAGTTTACATATAATAGAAGTCAGGCTTATTGGTCTGTAGTTACCTGGTTCAGTTTTGTCTCCCTTTTTGTGGATCGGTATTACGTTTGCTATTTTCCAGTCTGTCGGTACAACCCCTGTGTCAAGAGACTGTTGCATGATCTTGGTTAGCGGTTTGTAAATAACTTCTTTCATTTCTTTGAGAACTATTGGGAGGATCTCATCTGGTATTGATGGGTGCAGTGTCGCTGCAGTGTATTGACGGGGTGCAGTGTATTGATGGGGTGCAGTGTATTGATGGGTGCAGTGTCGCTGCAGTGTATTGACGGGGTGCAGTGTATTGATGGGGTGCAGTGTATTGATGGGTGCAGTGTCGCTGCAGTGTATTGACGGGGTGCAGTGTATTGATGGGGTGCAGTGTATTGATGGGTGCAGTGTCGCTGCAGTGTATTGACGGGGTGCAGTGTATTGATGGGGCGCAGTGTATTGACGGGGTGCAGTGTATTGACGGGGTGCAGTGTATTGCTGGGGTGCAGTGTATTGATGGGTGCAGTGTATTGACGGGTGCAGTGTCTCTGCAGTGTATTGATGGGGTGCAGTGTATTGATGGGTGCAGTGTCTCTGCAGTGTATTGACGGGGTGCAGTGTGTCTGTGTTACCTGACTCTCCTCTGCAGTCTCTGGCTCTGGCGCTGCAGCCCCTGCACCTCTGTCTCCAGGCTCTCCCTCTCTCCCTGCAGCCTCTCCAGCTCCCGGCGGGATTGCCGGATGGAGTCCTGCAGCGAGTGTTCCTCCACACGGCTGGAGTCCACCGTGGCTGCTGCTGCTGCTGCTGCTGCTAGGGCTTTCTGCAGGGGACAGACGCACACAAGACGCAGGCGTTGTGAGTGTTTTAGTGCGGCGTGATGGATGGAGGGATGCGTGCATGTCTCATACCTCTCTGTGCCGCTCTGCCTGCTCCTCTTCCTCCTGCAGCTGCTCCCTCCTTCTCCTCAAAGCTTCCTCCTGCACACAGGGAGCAGAGCAGGGAGGTTTACTGGGCAAGTCACATCATAATTAGGGACCTACTTAAAACTCTAACTGTGTTTAAAAAGCAAGCAGCAGGAAAATGAAGGGGTCACCACGAAATTCACTTCCTAAGGGGCCAATGCATACCGGACTAGTACGGAGATCAAAAATAAAATAAAAAACTATGGATTTAAATGAACTACTGCACAGCGCAAGAGACGCAAACTGCGGATCTTAATTCTGCAGATAGGCTTCTATTATTTTATCCCTTACTTTTGAAACGCAGCTAGAATTTTAGACCCGAATTGGCACGCTTTCTTTCTTTTGACTCGGTACTAATAAAATAAATTCCTGGATGGGACACACGACAACAAACGTGCTGCAGACGGCCTTTCTTAAAGAATCCCAGAAGCCCTTGAGGGTTTCGGGACTGTTTCTAATTGATTTCCACATCTGTATTGGCAAAGCGTTGCCTTACAATTCCAACCAAGCCCATCTCTTCCATGTTAAAATGTATTTGATTATCCGTCACAGCCCGTTTTTTTTAGCTTTTTCTCTTCTCGCATGTGTGAATCAATCCACGCACATGGCTGTGTGTCAGGACAGACTGTCCGCGGCGTGCTACAGGGCTGCGGGACACTCTCTGGGTTACACAGAGCTTCAGAGAGTTCTACCTGACGAAAACGCAGCCACAAATAAACTAACGAGAGGAGCGACTCCAGCTACGGGAACCTGAAACACTTTAAACAGTTTCAGATACTCTGGGATTTATTTTGCTATTGGATCGTAACGTGGAATTTGACACGCTGCTACCAATGAATAGGCACCACATCTATAAGAACGTTCTGTACAGCCCACGTGTCCACAGTCGTCTCTTTCGGTAAGTGATATTTTCATATCGTTCTGAATTAAAATAATGTTGAAAATACAATACTGTAAACAACTACAGTACATATAAATGGAAGCCTATTTATTTTGAAACACAGCTATGAATTTTTTGACATCTTTTTTGTGTTTCCTGAAAAACGGACAAGGGTTGGAACGGACCAAAATGAAATAATCAGATATGCGTCACACACGTTTAACCGTCACTGAAGTCAAAATGTTATATATGTGAGTGCTGACTTTATTATCTACTTAATATTGTATTTAATGTTTAAACAGGTCAGTGCAATCTTAATTTTATTCTATAACCTACCCGGGAAACATTTTAAGTAGCCCCCTAATGAAATACCCCAACGAGAGGTCACTCAGCTCACCAGTGCTGGTTCATCTCAAAACTGTCCAGCCAGGTCTTTAAGGATCCCAGTGATTCAGCATCAACAGCATGGCTTGGTATTTAAGGATCTACCTGAGGATCAAACCCCAGTCTCCAGCCTTAGAGATCAGCACACTCTGTCTGCTGTGCTAGAAGAGTACGGCTCCATTGAAAAAGCAGACAGAATGGATTTTGATGTTGCTTGACTCGGGCAGCTAGTGGAGAGAGTTCACCACACTGTATGAAACACACAGAAGAGCGCTCCAGCACAGCCCCCTGCCCTCATGCCTCCCTCTGTCAGCTCACTGTAAAGCCCCTGGTACCTGTGCCTGCAGCTGGGTGCTCCTTGCCTTCAGCTCCCTGGCCCTCAGCTCCAGCTCATCCCCCAGGTCTTGTAGTTTAGCCTCCTGTCGGGGAATGGGAGAGGACTGGCAATGAATCGCACAGCGGTTCACTCGGGATAAGATATTTTAATATGAATGGCAGTACGGGTTCCTGTTTCAATCAGCTCAATCTAACCCTGGCGGAATTAGCCAAAGATGATGGTCACTATTCCCATACCTATTGGTATAGATTTCCAATTGCTACGTGTCTAACTGTGTTGTATAGAAGCACCTTCTGGCTGTGAGCGTGCCGTGTGTCCTGCAGCCTCCCCTCCAACTCAGCCCTCAGCTCAGACAGCTCTCTCTCGTGAGCCCCCAGCAGTCTCTCTCTCTCCTCCTGCAGAGTGCTGAGCAGCCTGGCCCTCTGCTTCCTTTCCTGCAGGGAAACAGAGCCCCTGAACACACGAGATACACACAGAGAGGACAAACCAGCTCCTCTCCAGGGAAACAGAGCCTCCGAACACACGAGATACACACAGAGAGGACAAACCAGCTCCTCTCCAGGGAAACAGAGCCCCCGAACACACGAGATACACACAGAGAGGACAAACCAGCTCCTCTCCTGGGAAACAGAGCCCCCGAACACACGAGATACACACAGAGAGGACAAACCAGCTCCTCTCCAGGGAAACAGAGCCCCCGAACACACGAGATACACACAGAGAGGACAAACCAGCTCCTCTCCTGGGAAACAGAGCCCCCGAACACACGAGATACACACAGAGAGGACAAACCAGCTCCTCTCCTGGGAAACAGAGCCCCCGAACACACGAGATACACACAGAGAGGACAAACCAGCTCCTCTCCTGGGAAACAGAGCCCCCGAACACACGAGATACACACAGAGAGGACAAACCAGCTCCTCTCCAGGGAAACAGAGCCCCCGAACACACGAGATACACACAGAGAGGACAAACCAGCTCCTCTCCTGGGAAACAGAGCCCCCAAACACACGAGATACACACAGAGAGGACAAACCAGCTCCTCTCCAGGGAAACAGAGCCCCCGAACACACGAGATACACACAGAGAGGACAAACCAGCTCCTCTCCAGGGAAACAGAGCCCCTGAACACACGAGATACACACAGAGAGGACAAACCAGCTCCTCTCCAGGGAAACAGAGCCCCCGAACACACACACGCGGCTCAGTATCTCTGCTCTCACTCACTCACCTCCTCCAGCTGCTCCTCTCTGATCTGCTCCAGCACGGCTCTCTGCTCCTCCTTCAGCGCCTCCAGCTTCCTCTCGTGATCCCGTTCCACTTCCTGCCTCTTGTCACGCAGCAGGTCACTCAGCTGGGGGGAGAGACCCACAGGCTACGTGACTGCGGGCTGGGTGTCTCTCTGTGTCAGTGTGTGTGTGTCTCTATCAGTGTATTTATCTATGTCTGTGTGTGTGTCTGTATGTGTGTCTGTGTGTGTGTGTGTGTGTGTGTGTATGTGTGTGTGTGTGTCTGTATGTGTTTGTATGTGTCTGTGTGTCTCTATCAGTGTATTTATCCATGTCTGTGTGTGTGTCTGTGTGTCTGTATGTGTGTCTCTGTGTGTCTGTACGTCACTGTGTGTGTGTGTCTCTGTAGTTCACTCACCTCTCTCTATCAGTGTATGTGTCTCTGTAGTTCACTCACCTCTCTCTATCAGTGTATGTGTCTCTGTAGTTCACTCACCTCTCTCTATCAGTGTGTGTGTCTCTGTAGTTCACTCACCTCTCTCTATCAGTGTATGTGTCTGTACGTCACTGTGTGTGTGTGTCTCTGTAGTTCACTCACCTCTCTCTATCAGTGTATGTGTCTCTGTAGTTCACTCACCTCTCTCTATCAGTGTGTGTCTCTGTAGTTCACTCACCTCTCTCTATCAGTGTGTGTCTCTGCAGTTCACTCACCTCTCTCTATCAGTGTATGTGTCTCTGTAGTTCACTCACCTCTCTATCAGTGTATGTGTCTCTGTAGTTCACTCACCTCTCTCTATCAGTGTGTGTGTCTCTGTAGTTCACTCACCTCTCTCTATCAGTGTATGTGTCTCTGTAGTTCACTCACCTCTCTCTATCAGTGTGTGTCTCTGTAGTTCACTCACCTCTCTCTATCAGTGTGTGTCTCTGTAGTTCACTCACCTGTCTCTATCAGTGTATGTGTCTCTGTAGTTCACTCACCTCTCTCTATCAGTGTGTGTGTCTCTGTAGTTCACTCACCTCTCTCTATCAGTGTGTGTGTCTCTGTAGTTCACTCACCTCTCTCTATCAGTGTGTGTGTCTCTGTAGTTCACTCACCTCTCTCTATCAGTGTGTGTCTCTGCAGTTCACTCACCTCTCTCTATCAGTGTGTGTCTCTGCAGTTCACTCACCTCCCTCTTGTACTCGGCCGCTTGCTGTATTTTCTGCTGAGCCTTTAGCAGGTCTCCCTGTAGCTGCTCCTCCTCGCTGCTCTGAGCCTCTGAGATTTGCTTCTGCAGGCTGCTGATCACCTGGGAGGGGAGGCGGGAGAGGAGGAGCAGCTATGAAACAAGCACAGCCCAATTCTGAAGGGTCTGTCAGCGTGAGATTGCTTCAGTTTTACTGCACATACTGCACAGCACGGCCCAGTTCTGAAGGGTCTGTCAGCATGAGATTGCTTCAGTTTTACTGCACATACTGCACAGTACAGCCCAGTTCTGAAGGGTCTGTCAGCGTGAGATTGCTTCAGTTTTACTACACATCCTGCACACCACAGCCCAGTTCTGAAGGGTCTGTCAGCGTGAGATTGCTTCAGTTTTACTGCACATACTGCACAGTACAGCCCAGTTCTGAAGGGTCTGTCAGCGTGAGATTGCTTCAGTTTTACTACACATACTGCACAGTACAGCAGCGGGCTTCAGTGTGAGGGTGGAGTTCACAGCACACATGAAACTGCTCAAATCCAAGCTTTCACTCCACGACATCTTCTCAACTCACCTACATTTTTTTATAATGAACATAATTTAGATCTTTAATTAACAACATGTAATCAAAGAAGCTACAAAATGGGACGCCTCAGAGAACATGACTTTGACCCAGTCATCTTTGGACCAGTCTTTGCATTACAGTAAAATGAGAGCATTCCAGGGTGATGCAAAACATTTGGCCACAGCTGTAGATTTTTTCATCTTGTTTTCATTTTGAACTTTTCCATTCCCTCCTCAGTCACGCACTTTGTTCTGATCCAGTTGAGCTACAGCAGGGGGGCCAACCCTGGTCCTGGAGAGCCACAAACCAGCAGGGTTCCTGGGTATCTTCAAATCAATGTCTACAGACCTGGGATAAATATCAGTGTTGACCAATTAAGAAGGCGATTGGGTTCAATGAAGTAACTGAGAACGAAAAGCAGACGCCCTGCGACTCGATCTCCAGGAGCAGGGTTGGCCTCCCCTGAGCTACAGAGCTGTTCCAGTCTGGTTTTGAGCCCTCTTCCCCTCCCCTCTCTCCTACCTTGCTGTGCTTCTCCTGGGCCGTCTCCCTCAGCTGCTGCAGCTCCTGGGAATGCTGCTTCTCCAAAGCCTGGAGCTCCTGTGGAGAGCAGGAACAGGGACACAGTCAGCCTGTTTCTGGGATAAGACCCCCCACCCTTTCACTCTGCAACCAGTGTTAACAGACTGACCACAATGAGAGAGGATGCCATCTCTTTTACAGCAGCCCCCTCTGTCCCCTCCCTGCTCCTACCTCTTTCCTCTGCTTCTCGTGAGTGCTCCTCAGTTGCTCCAGCTGCCTCTCTCTCTCAGCCTCCAGCCAGCGCCTCTCCTCATTCACCGCCTCCTCCACCTCCTTCCTCAGGGAGTCCTGCAGCTCCCTCCTCTTGGCCTCCAGCTCCCTCGACTCGGAGGCCCTCGCTGCCTCCAGAGAGCCCCTCAGATCCTGCAGGACAGACTCCTTCTCCTCCCTGGCAGGAATTCAATAACAGGTATCAATCTCCAATCGCCTCTCTGCCCTGAAGTGGCAGCAGCTAACGAAACCCTTTCACAGATCTCACCTGTTGCGCACTGCGGTTCACTATGCAGGTTTGAAAGATAAATCGCAAACATGGATTTGAGACATCTGGTAATCTGAAAGCAGAGCCTTCAAACAGACATTTCTTTAACTGAGTGTCATACCAGATATCTTTAAAAAATGACATGTTTATTTCGTACAATCACTATTGATCCCGCTGTTGCTTTCCTCCAGCCTGGCTGGTCTTATCA
Source organism: Acipenser ruthenus (assembly GCF_902713425.1). Lineage (NCBI taxonomy): Eukaryota > Metazoa > Chordata > Actinopteri > Acipenseriformes > Acipenseridae > Acipenser > Acipenser ruthenus. The sequence continues at coordinate 7,284,351 of NC_081228.1, forward strand.
GCATCACTGAATACAGGGAGGGTGCCCCCTAAGTCAGGCATCAAACACATAGTTTTTAATACTGGCTGTCTCTCTATTTCATGTGTGAAATGCCTTTCAGCAAAGAGGAACGAATTCAGATTGATGTGTGGAAGTGCAGATAGTAACAGGGTTTGTGGTCACTTGATTTAACAGAGATCATATTAAACCTGCAGAATCTGATGTTTCCTGTGCTGTCTGACTTATGGGACGCCCTGTTGAGACAGTCAGTGATACAGCAGGTTTAAACAGAAATGCTTTAAGATGTGCCACTGCTTTGGGTCATCAACACTGCCCTGTTTCACAGGCGCTGACCTGAGTTTCCTCTCCTCCTCCTCAGTCTCTGCTCTGATTTGAACCCGCAGCCTCTGCAGCCTCTCCTTCTCCTCCTCCCTCAGTTTCTCCTCCTCTTCCTCTGTTTCCTCTCTCAGCGTCTCTCTCAGCGCCCTGCGGGAGAAGCACACACAGACACAGTGAAACACAGTCACAAGCCACAGTGATCTTAACACAATCTCTACAGGAGTCCTTCACCATAAATACAGTTTGCTCTTTTTAACCCAGGCCTACCACTGCGGGTAAGACGTGCAGGAGACGCTTCTTCTCACAGAGAGTGGGGAGGGTATGGAATGGGTTACCAAGCCATGGCGTTGATGCCGGATCACTGGGATGCTGATGGGAGGAATGGTCTCCTGTCGTTCGTAAACTCTCTGACATGTTCTCTTGTAAGCGGTTCCTGAGCTGGGTACCTGAGTTTGTGTTCCTTCTCCTGATGTAGGACTCGTGCCTGCTCCTCCTCCTCTCTCCCCATCTCCTCTCGGAGCCCCCTCAGCCTCTCCTGCCTCTCCTGCAGGGCTCTGCCTCGCTCTGCCTCCAGCTGCCTCTCCGTCTCCTGACTCTGCTCCTCCACCGAGTCTTGAGAAGAGTCCCGAGCCGTTCCTCTCTCCACACCTGGCCTGCGCTCTCCATACGAGCGCTGCAGCCTCCCGCCTCTGTCTGCCTCCTCCTGCCTCTCCTCCAGGCCTCTGCCTGGTTTAGCTTGCTGCTTCGGCTCTTCCAGAGGGTCAGGAGTGCTTTTCTCCTGCTTCTTACGCTCTTCATCCTGCCTCTTGCGCCTGGGGCAGCAGAACAGAGAGAGACAGAGTTACAACATTGAAAAATAAATGCGCTTTGGAGCCCCAACAGGTGGAGTAACAAGGTATCCGAACAACACTGCGGTAGCAGAAGCTAATTTACTACTAACAGACAGAAACCACATCACGTACCGTCTGGTAATCTAAAACGCAATGGAAGCAAACCACTTGAGATTGACAATGCAGTCACATGACCAGCACTACAGGGACTGCAGCCCACATGCACATACCGGACAGGACCAGGACAGGCTGAAACCCGCTCAGGATTTATGAGCAGATGAAATTCAGCACACGCCTTTGACATGCACTGTACATTTCTGAACCGCCTCCTCTTCTCATCGGCTGTTCCAAGAGAAACGGGCAGTCGAAACTCTGCAGCTCTGTGAAGCCACGCGAGAGCTTCTCCCAACGATGCCTCTGCAAGTCAGCCCGTATCCATCAGCAACTGATTTACATTTTGACATGAATACGTTCCACACACTGCCCTGACTCCTCAGCTACACCGTACCAGCGGAGGCACAAATAATACATCGGATGTAAAATAAGTAAGCAGGTCTTATCAAAACAGGGTTCTGTCCCAGAGTCTGTGGGATGCACTCCTCTGCACAGCAGTAAAGAGGGCACTGTGTGCTGTGTGTGGAGGAGCCTTACTCCAGGTGCTGCTCCGGCTTGTGAAACACTTCCACCTTCTCATCATCATCCCTGGAGGGGCTGGCACCTTCCTCACCGGGGCCAGGAACAGCTCTCCTAACGGGGCTGCCTTCCTCCCTCCCTTCCCTCTCCTCCACCCGGGGCTTCTCTTCTACATGGCTTTGCAGAGACAGAATCAGAGAGTGTGTGTGTGTGTGTGTGTGTGTGTGTGTGTGTGTGTGTGTGTGTGTGTGTGTGTGTGTGTGCAGCGCACCACGGCTACAGAGACAACGCCTGCAAAACAGGCGACCCTCTCACAATGGCTGTGTGCAGAGCTGCATTGTACTCACATTGTGTGGAAACAGAAGAAGGATGCAAAGCAGAACCTGTATTTGCTGTCAAACCTGCTCAACTTCGCTCAGCCCGGTGAGCTGCACTTTGTCGATCAGACCCGCAAGGCTTCAGTCATTTTTCTTTCAATATTTATCTTATGTTAGAAACGCAGTCAGCCTGTCTGGAGGGTTGCTCTGTGTTCCCAGGACAAACCCTTTGAGATTGACCCTGCCAATCTCCTCCAACCCAACCTCTTTCCCCTGCATCTAAAAGCAGAACCCCGCCCCCCGCCTGCCCAAAAACTTTCTACAATGAGTTATCAAATTAGACCAGCATTTCCGTGCCACACGAGTGTGGTGTGTACTGGTTTACCTTTCCGCAGCCTCGGCTCTCTTCCTCCTCTCCTCCTCTTCCTGTGCTTTCACACTCTCCTCTTTCCTGTCTTCCACAGAGTCCTTTTCCTGTAGGGACAGGGGCGTCAAGCAATCTGTACTCTGCGGTCGCTCATCGCAGCCCTGCGGTCGTCCCTTCACGTTCAAACCCGAGCTCTCCTTGGCTCCCAGTCTGTTTCTCTCACCAGTACTACTTGTAAAGGTAATGTAGTGGACAGAAGACAGCACACACAAACCCATTCACACACTGACCCCCCCCCACACACACACACACAAACCCATTCACACACTGACCCCCCCACACACACAGACACACACACACACAAACCCATTCACACACTGACCCCCCACACACACAGACACACACACACACAAACCCATTCACACACTGACCCCCCCCCACACACAGACACACACACACACAAACCCATTCACACACTGACCCCCCCCCACACACACACACACAAACCCATTCACACACTGACCCCCCCACACACACAGACACACACACACACACAAACCCATTCACACACTGACCCCCCCCCACACACAGACACACACACACACAAACAAACCCATTCACACACTGACCCCCCCCCACACACAGACACACACACTCACACTCACAACCCCTCAGCTAGTAGAAGGTTTATCAGAACCTCTGGAGTTGAAATGTTGTTTAATTCTTACCTCTGATTTGGGGCTCTGCAGGGCTGGGGAAAGGGCCTCCACATCCAGGACCTGCTCCGAAATGCAGGATCCAAACACAGGATCCTAGAAAGAAAAAACAGCAGGGGAGTGAGAGCGGGGAGTGAGTCAATGTGCTGGGGAGTGAGAGCACAGGAGTGAGGGCAGGGAGTGAGAGCACAGGAGTGAGGGCAGGGAGTGAGAGGGGGAGTGAGAGCGGGGAGTGAGAGCAGGGGGAGTGAGAGCAGGGGAGTGAGAGCAGGGGAGCGAGAGCGGGGGAGTGAGAGCACAGAGTGAGAGAGGGAGAGTGAGAGCGGGGGAGTGAGAGCGGGGGACTGAGAGCGGAGGAATGAGAGCACGGGAGTGAGTGCAGGGGAGTGAGAGCAGGGAGTACCTTGTGTTTTCTGGACTCCTCCTCATCAGAGTGCAGGGAGACCCGCAGCTCCTTGATGTGTTCACTGGCCTCGGAATCCTGGAGAGAGAGAGAGAGAGCGAGAGAGAGCGAGAGAGAGAGAGAGAGAGAGAGAGAGAGAGAGAGAGGAAGGGAGAGAGGAAGGAGACAGAAGGATAGAGAGGTAGAGACATTACCACATAAACAGACTTCTCCCTTCATACAGGACTGGGGGGGAGGCTGGATATCAGTGTGCAAAGCTCAGACAAACCCCCCTACCCCCAAACACATGTGACCGGCACTTTGATGCACGTTATCATCCTCACCCTAAAGAGCTAGTAAAACTCACAGTAAAATGACATGCGCCAGAAACAGCAATTCAATGGGAGTTTAATTACCAGCCCGGCTCGGAGCCGCTACAACACTTCACAACACATGCAGCGCAGACGACATGAGCCATCGCTACTGCCCTCCTACGAGCGAAGCAGTGTCAGGGAGGAGGGACGGGGTGCAGAATGAGGGCAGTGTTGGGGTACACACACCCTACCTCTTCGGGCTGGGTTATCAGGGGGACAGTCCCAGGCTCCTTGGAGGTGCTCCTGCCCCCTCCTCTCTCTATAATCAGCTCCTCTGACTCCCCACAATCAGAGTGGGAGACGCTGCTGGTTTCTTCCTTCTCTCCCTCTCCCTCCCCAGCCCCTTCCATCTCGACACTTCCTCTGTCTGGCTTCTCCTGTTCAGACACCTCCGGGCTGTCCTCTCCCTCCTGGTCTGGCTCCGATCTCATCTCCTGGCTCTCCCCCGTCTCCTCTAGTATAGAATCCATGGGACCCCCTTCACTCCTCCTGGCCCCCCACATAGCTTTGGAAAGAGAGGGTTTCTTTCTGTCTTGAGGCGGACCTCTCTCTTTCACCTCCCCAGAATCCACACTCATTTCTCCAGCCACTTTGGACAGGGGGCTCTCCTTTTCTCCAGGGCCTCCAGTCTCGGGGTTCCCTTCCGCCTCCTCTTCCTCCTCTACCTCGCTGCCCGTGTCTCTGTCCTCCAAGCCTGCAGGGGGCGATCTCTCGCTGCCTGGCCCTGTTTTGTCAGGGGTGGGAGGGCAGACCCCATCGCTGAGGCAGTCTGGGGTGGAAGCTTGGCTCCCAGCTACTGAGCAGGGGTTAGCCTTCAGAGATCCCTTCAGTCCAGCAGAGGCAGCGAAACCAAGGAGAACAAAGACAAGGGGTTTGTGCAGCATGGCTACATTTATACACAATACACAGTTTACCAACTGGCTTCATTTGTTTTAGCATTTCTACATTTAGCACTGTTGAGTATTTAATAATTGTCAATGATATAAATAACACAGGCTACACTTCATTACTTTAATGGTGATCGCACATTTCTAATGATAATCTTTTTTTTTTTTTTTAATTTAGTAATCGGCAATTGATTTTTTCTCCCAATTTGAAATGTCCAATTGTATTTTCGGCTCAGCTCACCGCTACCACCCCCTCGCTGACTCAGGAGGGGCGAAGATGAACACATGCTGTCCTCCGAAGCATGTGCCGTCAGCTGCCCGCTTCTTTACACACTGCAGACTCACCGTGCAGCCGCCTCAGAGCTACAGCGTCGGAGGACAACGCAGCCCCGGGCAGCTTACAGACAAGCCCGCAGGCGCCCGGCCAGACCACAGGGGTCGCTGGTGCGCGGTAATTTGGAAAACTAAATGATGCATGATCACTTTTAGAAACGTTATCACTTTATAAAATCAGCTTCATTTGAGTGCAAAAGCAGTGCACTTCTTACCAGCCCTACACACACTACAGCTACTGAATCCATGCCAAGCAATCTACAGGACCTGGCAGCACAGCACAGCAAAATAAAGTGACACGTTAGCTTAGATACGGTGTCCCATTCCAGAGGTTTGTTCCTCTGACTGTAACAGGCGCTACTCACACAACTTGAAACCAGGTACTACTTAAAGAACACAAGTAAATACTACAGCAGCCTGATATTCATTAAACTTTCACAGACTTTGTTCAAGAAGCCAGTACCAATCTTGGCAGTGAATACAGACCTGTATTTTATTCACTCTGAAAAACGGTGTTCTTTAAAACCCTCCCGAGTTAAAGCTTTGTGAATAGGGCCTAGAGAAATCAATTGTGTTTATTTGACCTGCCATGTGCTGTACAGTGTTAGATGAAAACGCATGACCCACAGCAAGCTCATACTAAACTCACAGGCAAGCAAGCCTCTAGAAAAGCAAACGAACTAGTGCAGCAGCCAGGAGTTTCAGCATACTGTACTGATCTGTTTAAATAACAAACATACTGCAATTCGCACCATTTTTCAAAGGGTAGGGATCCTTAGAAAGGTTTACCATGGCAAAAATGGCACAGCAGTTTCACAGTGTCCCCGTGTGCGGTCTGTGTTTGCACTCTGCAGTTCACCCTGCCCTGCGTCAGCACACTCAGCTGATCTCCACCCTGGCATACCCTAGTAAACGTTTAGAAGGGCACACACAGGCTCCAAAACCAGAGGCGTGCAGGGCTTGTAATTCAGATTAGCGCAGGGAGGGTGGAGTGCAAGGCAGGGGAGCCAGGCTTCAGCACAGCACTACAGCATGCAGGAGTCGGGGGTCACCTCTCGCAGGCTGTCCCCCTCTTCGTCCTCAGAGGCGCGCAGGTCCTGCAGCTCTGGCTCAGTCTGCTCCTCCGGGGGGGCACTCTGGGGGGGCGTCCCTGCGCTCTCACTGTCCTGGACAGAGGAGGGGTCAGGGTCACACTCACTCCCAACCCCAACCGGCTCTCTGTCCGAACGCTTCACAGGGAGACCCGCTGCCTCTGCCTCGACTCCAGCCCTCTCTCCATGTCTCAGCTCCAGTCAGTTATAACGCAGCCCCTGCCTGCCCTGTCCTGTCTGTGGGATTGCGTGGGTGTCACTCTAGCAAAGCCCTCGGAGGGGGGCTGTTGTAACACAGATGGGGAGCACGAAGCAAGTCACGCGCTTATCAGCGTGCAGATTCTCCTCCAGACAGTGAAACGTGACAGGGAGAACGCTGACAGGGTAGTGAAACGCACCGCTCTGCAGCCTCAATGTCTGGAGGACAGTGGTGAGCAGCCATGCCCCTAGGCTGACCCTGACCCTGGTAATGCTGACTCTGGTAATGCAGCCTCCCCTGACCAGACAGGCAGCTGACTCTCAGAGCAGGGGGGGGGGGCAGTCCTGCACTGTGCCAGCAGCGCACACTGCCACCCAGTGGACACTCTATGAACACATGAACTTCTTAAAAAACACACACACACATCTTTATATTAAAGTTTAAAAAAAAACATGATTTGTAAAAAGAAAAACACCAAATAAATAAATAAATAAATAAATAAATCAATAAATAAATCAATAAATAATAATTTTGCCCCGGGGCTCATTCATATTGGTGAACATTACTGTTTTCTGTTTTTACTTTGTATTACCCATAGAACAATCAATAATAATAATAATAATAATCATAATAATAATAATAATAATAATAATAATAATAATAACGAGTGTGTGTGACGGTGTGCGACTGTGTGTGTGTGTGTGAGACAGTGTGTGTAGAATTGTGTGTGTGTCTGACAGTGTGTGTGTAGCACTGTGTGTGTGTGTGTCTGACAGTGTGTGTGTGTGTGTAGCACTGTGTGTGTGTGTGTAGCACTGTGTGTGTAGCACTGTGTGTGTGATAGTTGTCGTGTATCCTTCTCTCAGCGCTGTACCTCGTACTCGAACCCGGCTCCCAGGGACCCTATGTCCATGTGCAAGTTCTGCAGCAGCCGGGCCGTCCCACGCGGACTCTGAGAGAAGAGAAGGGTGAGGGAAGTTACTAACACGGGGTGCAAGCGCTTCTCAATGCTGCAGAACTGCATGCGAAATCTACCTCTCCCTCAGAGACTCTGTCCTCCTCTTCCTCAAACCCGAGCAGCGACAGGGAAACCTTCTCCTCCGGCCTCACTCCCAGCAGACTGGAGTCCAGCCCCGACCGGGGGAGCTGGGGCAGAGTGAGAGGGGGAGAGGGGTGGAAAGAGAAGGGGATAGGGAGAGACAGAGGGAGAGAGATTTTATAATTATTATCATTTTCTTTTCACACAAAGGGTTAAGCTTTTTACTGCAATTCATTTTTTTCTGAAACAAAAAAGAAACACCTGAGTCAGCACTCACCCCGCACGACGATCGCAGGGGCTCCAGCCCTCCCGAGCTGCCCACGGATCCACGCAGCGTGGACCCCGAAGAGTCCAGCAGGCCACGGAGCGGAGCCAGGGACCCCAGAGGAGCCTGCACAGGGGCCAGCGCTGACATCACAGGCTGAGGGGCCCGATAAAGGACAGAGAGGGGCAGTTAGAGGCTGTGCTCCTGTCTGGGACAAAGAAAACTCCCCCCTCCTCTTAATCCCTGTACCCACAGCTGCCAACTCCTCACAGTTCATTTAGTCTGCCTGCCTTTCTGTACAGCATACACAAGTCCCTTAGTAACTGCTGTTAAATTCAGATTTCACTTTATAGCTGCGATTATAACTCAATTTGTAACCCTGTTGCAAAAGTGAATGGCGGACAGACACTCAACATAAAAAAAGCATGTCATAGGAGATATGAAAGAGGACCTACATACAGTCCCAATTAACCCAAGCCTCCTTACAGTGCTGAGTGCTAACCCTTGCGCTGGCTCTCCCTACCTGTACACTGCCTGGGCTCTGCTGCATCTCCAGCCTGTCCGTCTGTCCCTGCCTCATGTCGATCCTCCCACTGTCACTGTGCTGACCTCTGGGGACGCCCCACACCCTGCCCATCTCTACAGCACCGCCTTGCCCTACACCCTGTCTTCTCACTGCCTCTCCCACGCTCTCCAACCCTGGCCTATCCTCCAGGGTGAATGGAGAAGCCCCTGCCTCGCTGCCTCTGCCCTCCCTGGACCGACGCACTTTCGTGAGGATCTCCCAGCACAGCGCCTGGTCCTCAGAGTCGGTCTTGCTAGCTGTGGCTGACAGGGCTGGTGGGATGCAGCAGGAGGTCGATTCCGGTTCTTCCCAGTCGCAGTGCTGGTCCCCCAGGATGTGGGAGATGAGGTGGCTGGCAGCTGAGCTAACGGCTGTGCTTGAGGCTTCGTACGCTGACGCTGTCTCCTCCCATTCCTCCATCCCTTCCCGCTTCACTGGAGCTTCGTCTGAACCCTCGTCCTGCTCCTGCTTCTCTCCCACACCCCCCGGTCTCAAGCCAGCCCCTGGGACTGTGGAGGACACACCCGCAGTGCAATCACAGACATGGACACTGGGGGGCTCTGCTGCGAGCTCTCGGATCCTCACAGAGCCGCTCTGCTTCGGGGTCTTGCTCTCATTCCTAGATCCTTCCTCCTCTTCTCCTCCCCTATCCAGATATCCGACCCACTCGGCGCGACTCTGAATGGCATCTTCTGAGGTCTCCCAACACCTTGCAGACTCACCCACCCCAACCTCCTTTCCACTGAGCTCACGGGACCCCACCCCCCCTCTCAGACTCTCCTCGGCGACTCTGCTTTCTGTTCTTTCCTCTGTCGGCTGTGATTTCTGAGTGAGCCTCTCCCCTCCCCTGCCCCCCTGCTCTCCCTCCCCCCTCGTGGTCTCCTCTGCTCCTGCGTTAAGCTCGTCACTCAGACTGGTTTCCAGTATCACCACTTCGCAATGCCTGCTGAAGAAGTAGCTCTCAGAGGTGCAGACTCCCAGCCTCTCGTCAGCCTCCACACTGTCCCGCTCACTGCAGGACTCCCTTTTCAGGAATTTCGGCTCTTCCTGTGCTTGTGGATGCATTCCCCACGTCTCCAGCTCTTCCTGGAACGTATCCCCCGGGAAGCACGCTTCCTCTGCGACTCCAGCCGGGATGACCAGCTCTGAAATATCTTCCTCCGGGATATCGAACGCTGGGAGCGTGATCGACGGACGGGCCTGGATGTCGATGGCGACGGGTAACTCTTTCTCCGCCGCCCCTGCAAACGAATCCTTCTTGACACCGGGTGAGGAGTCCCTAGCCTGGCTCCCTGAAGTCTCTTCTGGGTTTTCGATTATTTCAGCGGCCCCTCCCTCTACCCCTAGCCCCCCCTGCCTTCCCAGGATCTCCTTGGCATCCTCTAGGATGGCTCGGCTCTCCCTCCGGATAGCCAGGGGCTTCAACGTCTTCCCGACAGCGGTGACGGCAGGGAGGGGTTTCCCTGAGAACGGGGGCGGCACGCTGGAGGGCAGGGGGGCTGAGAAGGACAGGAGGGCAGGCTGGCAGTGCTGCTCTCCCTGGTCCTGCCCTGCCTGCTCTACAGACCCTGCGTCCTGCTGTCTGGCTCGCGTGAGAGGGGGAGCCATCCTGCAACAGCCTGCTTCTACCTGCGCTTCCTAAACAAAGAGTACAGACATGTCACGCAGCCCTGCTGCTGCACCATCAGAGAGAAGCTCAAAGAGACGCAGTGAACTCCATTAACCCTGACCCTGACCCTGACCCTGACCCTGACCCTCTTCACATTACGTGACATCTTTACATTGCAAACGCTCCTGTTACATCAACAATTTGCAGTTATGGATGTTCATAACAACAGACTCATTGTCTTGTATTTTTTTTTGTAGTGTAGTGTGCTGTTTACTGTAGCGTAGTGTATTGTAGTGTATTGTATTGTATTGTAGTGTAGTGTATTGTATTGTATTGTATTGTATTGTAGTGTATTGTGTTGTATTGTAGTGTAGTGTATTGTATTGTATTGTAGTGTAGTGTAGTGTATTGTATTGTATTGTATTGTATTGTAGTGTATTGTGTTGTATTGTAGTGTAGTGTATTGTATTGTATGATATTGCATTGTATTGTAGTGTATTGTGTTGTATTGTAGTGTAGTGTATTGTATTGTATTGTATTGTATTGTATTGTATTGTATTGTATTGTAGTGTATTGTATTGTATTGTTTATTGTATTGTAGGCACCCCTGTATATACTCACCGCCGGGGGTCTGAGCAGCTCTTTCTCTTTCTCTCTCTTCTCTTTCTCTCTTTTCTCTTTCTTCTCCTTCTTCTCTTTCTTCTTCTTCTTCTCCTTTTTCTGTCCAAGCCCCTTGGCCTGCAGCTTGTCCCTCTCCGAGGCCACCAGGCTGCGGTACTGCAGGTCACAGGGGTGATCCCAGGTGGACTGGCCCGAGGTGAAGTTAAAGTAGTACACTTCACCAGTCACGTCCTGGCTGAGGAGGAGAGGGGGGAGGGGAGGGGGAGAGGGGGAGTGAGAGAGAGGGGGGAGAGGGGAGGGGGAGTGATAGAGGGGAGAGGGGGAGAGAGAGAGGGGAGGGGAGAGAAGAAGGGGAGAGAGGGGAGGGGGAAGGGAGGGAAGGGGGAGTGAGAGGGGGAGGGGGAGAGAGAAGGGGAGAGGAGGGGGAGAGGGGAGGGAGAGAGGCAGAGACAGAGGAGGGGAGAGAAGAAGGGGGAGAGAGGGGAGTAAGAAATAGGGGAGAGGAGAGGGGGAGGGAGGGAAAGGGGGAGGAGAGAGTGAGAAGGAGAGGGAGAAGGGGAGGGAGAGAGAATGTGGCTGAAACCTTTTCGTTTTGCATACTGGGTGATACAACACAAACAAAGCCAGTTATTTCAGGATTCGATCATTTACGAGTCGGGTTTGTTATTTGAGGTCTGGCCATGTCGACAGTGCATTGGCGAGTGCTGTACTTTACAGCAGTCTCTTTACAGCAGTCTCTTTACAGCAGTCTCCCACCTGGTCCTGGAGAGCTACTGGTGCTGCTGGTTTAAATTACAACCTATCTCTCAGTTACTTAGTTGAACCAATCACTGGCTTAATTAGTGAAGATTAACATGTGTTCCAGACCTTTAGCCACTGATGATGTAAAGACACCTAGAAAACCTGCAGGATCGGGGCTCTCCAGGACCAGGGCTGGAGACCCCTGCTTTACAGTATAAACGGCCTCTTCAATATTTCACCATTTTGTGATGTGCGAGTCAAGCAGCCAGCGGAGGAGGACTGTGCTATACAGTCACCGTGAGGGTGTTCTTCTCTTAGGGGGTAGGGGGAGCACGAAGGCTCCTAATTCTATAATAATCCACTGAAGGGTTACATTGCCCCGAAGCGGCCCGGCAGGCGTGTCTCCAGGTGTGTTCAGCTCTTACCACGGCTTCCACTCCGACGGCAGTGGCATCACAATGCCCTCCCTGGCCAGCCACATCAGCTCGGGCTCCTTGTCAGGGTCGATGCCCACCTCCCTGGCATAGTCCCGGATCTCTAACGGAGACAGAGAGAGAGAGGCAGGGATGGAAACAAGACTCCCATCGCAGAGCGCTTTCATCCATCCCTGGTTTCACGAGGAGCTTGTTACCTCTCCACCACTGGAGAGGCAGGGCAGACGGGATCAGAGACAGACGGTTTACTGCAATGTGCATGAGACTGAACAACATCGTGCACGCTATGTGCAAAAACACTTTGAATGAACATTCCTACGCTGTACAGAGCCGAGATGCCATGTGCGATACAGGCTGGGTGCTTAGGGAATCCCTGTACAAGTTTCACGCTTGGAAAGCATGTGTAAACTGTAACCCGTGCTGCACAAGCCCTCCCTCGAGGTCCGGAGCGCTCCACGTTTTATAGGGATCATTAAAGGGAAGGAGGGTAACTAGGTTCGGTTCTGCAATTTAAGATACGTGAGCAACGGGGTACAGGGGGGCTGTGGAGCTCCAGGACTGGGACTGTGCACCTCTGCTGTAACACAGAGCTCAATTCCAGTGCGCACTCACCCGGGCTGGAGACCCCGCTGCCCCTGACACTGCGGTCCCGTGTTCATTCAGACGACCCGCACTGCCTGCCAGCCCCAGCTGCAGGATGGGTGGAAGTGCGTCACAACACTGACCAAACAACTGACAGCAGGGCGGTACCTTGCTCAGTGGGGATGTAATTTGTAATTTGGATAAAGCCAGGCCAGTACCTTGCTCCGTGGGGATGTAATTTGGATCGTATTCTTCCTCCAGGATCATCTGATCCCCAATCTGTCCTCCTGCTGCATCCATCTCTCTGGGGCTGCTCTCCCGCTGCGGCTCTGACTGATGAAAAGCACAAGCATTAGAGACTGCAGAGCCTGGTACTCGGGGCTCGAGACTCACACCAGCCCAGGCTTCACAGCTTCAGCTAAGTACACTAGCTCACTAGCACATTCATTTCCTTGTGTTACAATGACGGTACTGCAAGACAAGAGCAAACTCCTATTACATCGGCTACAGATCCACACGCGGTGTGAAATAATAACACTCTCAATAGGGTTGTGTATTGCTGAGATTGCAATGTTTATCACATATAATTACATCCCAATATGCTATTATTATTGGTGTTATTAATATTTAGGCAGCGGTTTGATATGAATCTTGGTTTCCAGCAGCGTGATTATTACTCACTATGCAGAAGGCCATGCTTTGGTGACTCCCTTGTTTCAGCGGTGCTGGTAATTACAGAACACATTACTATGACACTAAGTTGTAGCAGGTATGTAGGCTATTATGAAAATGGATGATCTCGCAATTCCTGAAGACCGCTTTCCAAAGGCAGTCCTAATAGATCTGTGCGAGATGTGGGGTCCCCAGCTGCACAGACCACGCAAGAGCATGCACCCCATTACTCAAGCCACTGGTAGCTTTCAAAGGCGGATGGGACACTGTCATTTCTCAAGCCTCTTTCAGCCCTCGGTGTCTTCAACCCCCTGCAGGGAGCAGCAGCAGACTGGAGGGAAAAGGGATTTCCATTCACTTGCTGGTTCCCAATACGACTGTACTCAAGACTGAATGAATTGAACTTCGTGAACAGAAAGCAGGACCGTTCAATTCATGCGCAGGTTATAACTGCTGCCCGTCTGTGTCTACTAAATGATGTGGCTGAGGGCACAGCTAGTTCACTTGCAAGTGATTTGAATCGTGGTTCACTTGCAAACTAACTCCTTTGGCACGCGAGGGTATATGGGGCGATTACAGTGAAGCCAGACGCAATGCATGTGCAAATAATGATTCGACTGTCATTCTCTAGTTGTCCTCTGACTTTTCATTCCCTTGTGACACCTTTACTGCAATAGTAAATCTCAGACACGGGTATTAGCGCAATTTCATTGAACAGCCCTGGGTTGAGCCAGTTAGTAAGCCAGCCCCACAGTCATTGTTTTTGTGAAGTGCTGTTGTGTGCATGTGACACTATGGTGTTCTTGTGTGGTGTGTGCGCCTCACTGTATTGTGTGTGTGTGTGTGTGTGTTTGACAAGCCCTGCGTTGCCTGTGTGAGACAGTGGAGAGACACTTTCCTCGAGTCACAGTTTGATGCACATCCTGGTGCGATTACTATACTGAATCCATTAAAACTGAATTATTTAAAAAAACGTTTGTGATTAACTCGCGGTTTACTGTCACGCGTTATCTGAAGCGTTGAAACCCATATCTATATGTATCTACAGGGTGATCAGAAAGTTTACCGCATCAGTGATATATGGTGCGTTTCTAAACCCCATGTGTACCTCGGTATGTTTGTTTTGTATTGTGTGGGTGTACAGTTAGTTACACAAACGACACAACTCGTCTTGCTCGGTTTTGTTATGCTTACTTCTGCTGCCTACCAAAATAAAAACCAAACCAATCTGTGTATCGTGTGGACGTGTCTAACCCGTCTCCATACGGCATCAACTACTCAAGAGCCAGCGACGGGCTGCTCGGTCATTCTGTGCAGCGTCTTTAACCGTCATCTCCCCGTTATTAACTGCTCTCTTTAACTACACTTGTGAGAACTCACTCGAAGTGTGTGAACCGCACTAAATGCCATGTATCAGATGACATCAATACAGCTTGCGAGTTTATCAGAGACATGTAAATGTAGTATTTGATGCGTTAAATAACCTGTTGGCAAAAGGCAACCAACCTGCATTTTTGCAAGATGCACGGAAATCGCATTTTAATATTTCTGAGTACGGCCAGTCTAACGATGAGCCGCATTTATTTTGAAAACTGGAGAGGACCGCATCACATTAGAAACACGAATGTTTCACCAGGATTTTACAGAAACACCCCAGATTAGGCACTGCAACACACAGACACAAACACTGGAAAGCGTCGGATTAAAACGGCAGAACATATATTAATACTACCTTGTAAAGTTTACCTTTCCCAAAACAAAACAGTCAAAGTGTTGCATACCCGACTTACAGCTCATAAAAGCTCCTGACTTGTCGCCCACTCGAACGGCAGCCCTTTAACAGTTCTAAACTAAACGAAACATGATTACATTATTATCTCTCTCTCTCTGTCTCTGCCCATCCTTACCAAACTGAATCCCTACGCCGCTTCCAGGGACGCGAGGTCGCTTCCGGGTTCCCTCTTAGCAACCAGCAGAGGCGCCGCCTTCCAGTCACGCGATTGGTCACCGCCGGAAGACGCAAGCTGCTAATGGTCGATGGGAAAGTCAATCACTGCAGAGTTGAAATGTGGGGTTCATGGGAAATGTAGTTTTATTTAGTGTCGCGAAACTCTGAACCTTTGACAACAGGCTATTTGTGGCGGTCTGGGAATAGAAATTTTACCGGATTCGTTTAAAAACAGTGATTCTCATATTTAAACGGAGGTGGCTCTTTCCATAAATACAAATAAAAGGTGTGATTTCAAAACAAAATAAAATGAAATAATAATGATTTGAACCTGCTGATGAGTGCGGACATGCGACACGAGGGAGATATGATTTAAAAACAACGAATAAACTTGGTCTGTGTACACGGAGAACGAATCCTCTTCTTACCCTGAAAGACTTTATTTTATATTTTATATTGAAATATCCTGTAAATGCAGACATAACACTGGCTTTATCTCCTGTGTCTTTTCTAAAATACACTTTACAGAAACAATGTAAGTGATATAGTCACACTATAAACGTTATAATATTATCATTATTAATATCATAGAACACTGATAGTTATTACTGCGCTACATTATTAATTACAACAGTAATAATATTGATATTAATATGAACCCATTAAGCACCAAAATAACTTTTTCTTTAAAAAAATAAAAGAAGAAATCGGAACACGAGCTGTATTATATAATTTGATACGTTACATTTAGACTTTTGCGTTTAACACAATTAGATCCAATTATCATCGCAATCGAGTTAAAGAGACAAGGCAGCCTGTCCTCAAACGAGGACAATGCGCTCAGTGGGTTAATATAATATAATATAATATGATACGTTTGATGCACAGTAATAGCGGGGAGGGACTACAACACACAGAAACTCATATTCCCGTCATGCTCAGCGGGGTCTTCCTGTTGGAAGGTCGCCTGCAGCTCCGGGGCGGACGGGCAGCAGCGAGGCTGATGCGGAGGATGGAGGAGGAATGGCAAACTGAGGGCTGTGATGAGGGGTATCAGGACGCCATGAAAACACCAGGCAGGACCTCCATTGCATGACACATCTGCTGGACCGCATTCCCGTTTGCAGGACTTTAACACTGGGACGATGTCTTCGATTTTCTCTGCTTTGTTGCTAGAAAAAAACACACACACACACACAAGGTAAAATATAACCGTGAAACGGCATCAGATGAAGATTGATATCACCAGCGGTATCTGTTATAATTAATCTAAAGTGGCATGCATCGATTTTGAAACTGGGGATGCAGAACTCTAGTAATCATTTATAAACCGTTATTTATCATCGGAACCGTCTTCATCACCAGCCAGTACATCTCTATGTGTTTTAGTGAAATACATTAAACGTGTAATCTATGGGTTAGTAAATAACTAACAGACACCAAAGAAACACACATCATTTCAGTATACAATTAATAATAATAATAATAATAATAATAATAATAATGATGATGGATCTTCAGCTTGTGCCGTGGCTGCTGCTTTCCTGGACGGTGGTGGAGTTGTTTGAACCCGATAATAAGGATAATGATTATATTGGTTATGGTAACGGGAGAGACGGGCATGTCGGTATCCGGGTGCCTCTTCGCAACGGTATCCAGGATGTGGAATTCGGCGCTCCTCCGCCGCCGCGCGCCAGGGTCCCCAGGTCGGCTCGAGACGCGGACAGCTTTCTGCAAAACATCAATTTTGTGGAGATGATTGACAACTTGAGGGGGAAGTCGGGGCAGGGCTACTACGTGGAAATGACAGTGGGGTCCCCCCCGCAAAAGGTGAGTCTGCCTTCAAGTGCAGTGCGCGCTTCCATTGAGACCCAAGAGCACCCTGGCTTTTTAATCTTAAAGCTGTTATTACCAACCAAAAATCCAAAATGTCCAAATCGCATGGTTTATCATCGGGGTGGTCCTCCGAGCGCTTGAAACTCCCTCGCCTCGCTCTGGGTTTCACAACCAGCTTCATTAAGAAGGGTATCTTTGAAAAATCAGGAGCCAGGAGTCTGCCGTCATCTGAAAAAAAAGCCGTGCTTCAGTCTATTGCACACTAGATGCGTTAATATCGTGCTTGTAATGCATTCAAAACACAGTACATAATTACACAACTGGATACAGCTGTCATAAAAACCATGTGACCAATATTTTATTTCAAGCATTCAGCGTGTGTAATGTATCTAAAAGTTGGGAAGCTAGCAGTGGGCTCCCGAAAATCCTTTACCGTAATGACCGTCTACTCTGTGTGTGTGCAGCCAGGAATGGCATCACGTTCATGTACTGCCCCTTGTGATTGCTAAGCCCTGACCGCTCTACCTGCCACACTTCCTTCTCTGATATGCGTCTCCAGGTGAGGCCATTGTTTCTTTACAATTGAAATAAAAAAGTATGTGCTTGTAATAACCTGTGCTGCACAAACCCCACGTGTTTCTGTATGCTATCAGTTCATCCTGTTAGGTTTTATAAGACATATCATTCATGCCCAAGTCCACAGCAATGTCTTTCCGTACGTTTCCTCTGTAGTCTTGTTGGATTTCTCAGTCTTTGTTGTTTGGCGGCAGTCTTGTAGTGCAGGTACAGGGACCCCGCTGAACCCCACGGAGAGCCCTGGGGTTCAGCAGGCAGGACCCTGGGCTTGTGAAGGGGGCTCTTAAACCACTGTGTCTGGGTTTGAGTCCCCACCCGGTCCTGCATTGGGTAACTGACCCTGAGCAGGATCGCTGAACTAGTTTAGCACCTGCTTGGTATAAAGACCTGGACTGGAATGGATCTCTGGAGAGGGGGCAGAGTTGTGCTCCACAGATTGAAACAATGCAGGCAGTGAGGAAGGAGGCGAGCGTGCCGGAGCCTGAAAGGGTTGTATTGTGCTGGACAGTCAGGACTGGCACAGACCCCCCCTGTAACACACACGACTCACACAGACCCCCCCTCACACACACGACTCACACAGACCCCCCCTCACACACACACGATTCACACAGACCCCCCCTCACACACACGACTCACACAGACCCCCCCCTCACACACACGACTCACACAGACCCCCCCTCACACACACGACTCACACAGACCCCCCCTCACACACACGACTCACACAGACCCCCCTGTAACACACACGACTCACACAGACCCCCCTGTAACACACACGACTCACACAGACCCCCCCTCACACACACGACTCACACAGACCCCCCCTCACACACACGACTCACACAGACCCCCCTGTAACACACACGACTCACACAGACCCCCCTGTAACACACACGACTCACACAGACCCCCCCTCACACACACGACTCACACAGACCCCCCTGTAACACACACGACTCACACAGACCCCCCTGTAACACACACGACTCACACAGACCCCCCTGTAACACACACGACTCACACAGACCCCCCCCTCACACACACGACTCACACAGACCCCCCTGTAACACACACGACTCACACAGACCCCCCTGTAACACACACGACTCACACAGACCCCCCCCTCACACACACGACTCACACAGACCTCCCTGTAACACACACGACTCACACAGACCCCCCTGTAACACACACGACTCACACAGACCCCCCTGTAACACACACGACTCACACAGACCCCCCCCTCACACACACGACTCACACAGACCCCCCCTCACACACACACATACCAGCTTGATTAGCCAGTGTGCAGGTTACAAGCTCAGGTGTGCAATGGGAGTTTTCATCCCAGCAGCTCTACCCTGATTCAGTGGGGTCGCTGAGCGTCTCTCTCTCTCTCTCTCTCTCTCCTGCTCCTCACATTGCGCAGTGTCAGGCCGCTCGCTGGCTTCCTCGGGTCAGGTTTCCAGGAGAAAGCTGATGAATTATTCACGCGTCCTTTGAAGACTTCCTGTCTCCCCTCCCAGCTCTCGCTGTGCAGCGTGTTGGCCTGGTGCGCTCAACGTCCGTCTGTAACTCTTAAACACTCAACAGGGCTGCATTTAGACGTCATAAATTCAAGGACAAACATTCGGACATTGAAAACGAGCTGCAGAGGAGCGTCTGCGTTCAGGTTTCTCTCAGGAAGTATTCCTAAGGCTCTAATAAAAGTTGGGATTTGAAGGAGTGATGGCTAAGCAGGCAGGTTTAGAAACTCCTGCCATCCCTTTCTCTCCCAGCAGTGCCCTCGTTCGGAAAAGCAAGGCTGGAACAGTCTATTTAACGTCAAACTCCTGCTCCTGATCATTTCAAGCAGACTTACCGCAAAATGAGCTTAATTACTACGTGGAGTTCTCCTTAATACGCTGACTTCTGTTGCCATAAGCGTGTTGACAGTGGGAGGGTGCAGATGCTCTCGGTCTGTGTAACCTGCTGTGCTCTCTCCTCTGTGCAGCTCAATATCCTGGTGGACACGGGGAGCAGTAACTTCGCGGTGGGCGCTGCGCCGCACCCTTTCCTCAGGAGGTTCTACCGTCGGGAGCTGTGAGTGTCCTCTCTCTGCGGTGTGCGGGTCACACAGCGTGGGGCAGGGCTGCACTGTTCCAGTCCTACAGGTCCTGAAGTCTGCATTCCTCCTCTTCAATTCGTTTACTCTCTGGACCTCGCGGACCGGACTGTGCAGCCCTGGCCGGTGCATTTGTTTGATAGGAGTTAGGTTGTTTATCTCTCATTCAAACACTGAAGAGTGCTACATTTATAAACACTGAACGAAATAAAACTGACAGGTGTTTTGTCTAGACGTCTAATTTTTATAATTTTAAAAAGTGTATTTTCTTAATTTTTTTTTTTTAAATTCGGTCATTTTACACTTTTGGGGTCAAATGCTTTTGAAAGCAGACCCATAGTGAGAGCATGGCAAAACAAACAGGGTTAAGGGCAATAAAAGTCTCCTCCAGACCTCGCCTTGTAAGCGTTCAGGGTGGTGTGTTGTGGGTGAAGCACGTCCCTCGCTGCCTCTCTGCTCCCTGTGCAGGGCTCCATCTCCATGGCAGCACGGCAAACAGCACCGGATCAGCAATCCCAGCTCTCCCTCACCTCTGCCTGTGTCTTTCTGCCTCCAGCAGGATCTGCTGTGCGGCAAACTAAACATGCACTAACTTTATATGGCGGCTGTATAAACTCCCTTTGTGTAAAGCCCTGCTGTGTTGCTGCTCTCGTGCCCTCCCTGCTGTGTTGCTGCTCTCGTGCCCTCCCTGCTGTGTTGCTGCTCTCGTGCCCTCCCTGCTGTGTTGCTGCTCTCGTGCCCTCCCTGCTGTGTTGCTGCTCTCGTGCCCTCCCTGCTGTGTTGCTGCTCTCGTGCCCTCCCTGCTGTGTTGCTGCTCTCGTGCCCTCCCTGCTGTGTTGCTGCTCTCGTCCCCTCCCTGCTGTGTTGCTGCTCTCGTGCCCTCCCTGCTGTGTTGCTGCTCTCGTGCCCTCCCTGCTGTGTTGCTGCTCTCGTGCCCTCCCTGCTGTGTTGCTGCTCTCGTGCCCTCCCTGCTGTGTTGCTGCTCTCGTGCCCTCCCTGCTGTGTTGCTGCTCTCGTGCCCTCCCTGCTGTGTTGCTGCTCTCGTGCCCTCCCTGCTGTGTTGCTGCTCTCGTGCCCTCCCTGCTGTGTTGCTGCTCTCGTCCCCTCCCTGCTGTGTTGCTGCTCTCGTGCCCTCCCTGCTGTGTTGCTGCTCTCGTGCCCTCCCTGCTGTGTTGCTGCTCTCGTGCCCTCCCTGCTGTGTTGCTGCTCTCGTGCCCTCCCTGCTGTGTTGCTGCTCTCGTGCCCTCCCTGCTGTGTTGCTGCTCTCGTGCCCTCCCTGCTGTGTTGCTGCTCTCGTGCCCTCCCTGCTGTGTTGCTGCTCTCGTGCCCTCCCTGCTGTGTTGCTGCTCTCGTCCCCTCCCTGCTGTGTTGCTGCTCTCGTGCCCTCCCTGCTGTGTTGCTGTTCTCGTGCCCTCCCTGCTGTGTTGCTGTTCTCGTGCCCTTCCTGCTGTGTTGCTGCTCTCGTGCCCTCCCTGCTGTGTTGCTGCTCTCGTGCCCTCCCTGCTGTGTTGCTGCTCTCGTGCCCTCCCTGCTGTGTTGCTGTTCTCGTGCCCTCCCTGCTGTGTTGCTGTGTTGACTGTCCTTCTCTCTCGCAGCTCCAGCACGTACCGGGACCTGCGCAGGAGCGTCTATGTCCCGTACACACAGGGGAAATGGGAGGGGCAGCTCGGCACAGACCTCGTCTCCATCCCTCACGGGCCCAGCGTCACGGTGCGAGCCAACATCGCCGCCATCACGCAGTCAGACAAGTTCTTCATCAATGGATCCAACTGGGAGGGCATTCTGGGGCTGGCGTACGCCGAGATAGCCAGGGTGAGAGGGGAGGGGAGGGGAGGGGAGGAGAGGAGAGCACATTCCTCAGGGCATTCTGGGGCTGACCTCTCCATCGCTGCAGTGTGTTTGGTCATGCTGATGAATCAGAAGCAGTGCTTTTGTGCTGCTGTGTTTTTCATGTTATTGATTTTATAATCAGTCAGTTTGTTCTCCCTTCCTCTCTCTCTCCTTCCCTCCCTCCCTCCCTCCCTCCCTCCCTCTCTCTCTCTCTCCCTCCCCCCTCTCTCTCCTTTTCTCTCTCCTCCTCTCAGCCTGATGAGACTCTGGAGCCCTTCTTCGACTCCTTGGTAAAGCAGACCCGCGTCCCGAACCTCTTCTCTCTGCAGCTCTGTGGAGCCGGCCTCCTCCTCAACGAGTCCGAGACCACCGCGTCTGTGGGGGGCAGCATGGTGAGGAGAGGGGGGTGGGGAGGAGGCAGACCGGAGGTTCGAGCTGTGGGGATGGGAAGCTGTCTAGTTGTTGATATTGATGAAGATGAAGATCTATATTACCGGACTTCACCTTTCACCCCGGCTCCTTGCAGATCATTGGCGGCACTGACCCCTCCCTCCACATCGGCAGCATCTGGTACACACCAATCAGGAAGGAGTGGTACTATGAGGTCATCATCGTGAAGATTGAGATCAACGGACAGGACCTGAAGATGGACTGCAAAGAGGTACGGAGGACACCCCAAAACACTGACAAAAAAAACTGCACCCCGACACACTGCACCCCAACACAGACACCAACACCCTGCACCCCGACACCCTGCACCCTGACACACTGACACCACGCTGCACCCTGACACACTGACACCACGCTGCACCCTGACACCCCGACATCCTGCACCCCGACACCCTGCACCCTGACACACTGACACCACCCTGCACCCCGACACCCTGCACCCTGACACACTGACACCACCCTGCACCCGACACCCTGACACCCTGACACCACGCTGCACCCTGACACCCTGCACCCCGACACACTGACACCACCCTGCACCCCGACACCCTGCACCCTGACACCCTGACACCCTGACACCACGCTGCACCCTGACACACTGCACCCCAACACACTGACACCACCCTGCACCCCGACACACTGACACCACGCTGCATTCTACGCAGCAGCAGCAGGGTCAGGCCTGGTGAAAAAGTGTGCAGTTGTATTGCACTCCCGATTTCTAAGCCTCTCTCTCTCCCTTCTCCCTTCCCTCCTCTCGTTCTCTCAGTATAACTATGACAAGAGCATCGTCGACAGCGGCACCACAAACCTGCGTCTGCCCAGGAAGGTGTTCCAGTCTGCCGTCAAGGCCATCAAAGCTGCTTCCTCTGTGAGTAGCAGTGATCAGACAACAAGGCTGCTGACACAGATCTGTGCCTCTAACAATGCACGCAGACCGACTCCCAAAATCAAATGGCTTACAGAGAGGAAGGTGGAATACGTGTTTCCAAACGTAGAAGTGAATTCTCGACGCTGGCAGTTTTGTTTCATTACGCCCACATGTAGCAGTGTGTAAGGCTGCAGGCGTGTTTATCGATGGCTTTGTATTTCCCCTCTCTGCAGACAGAGAAGTTCCCAGATGGTTTCTGGCTGGGGGAGCAGCTGGTCTGCTGGCAGGTTGGCACCACGCCCTGGCACATCTTCCCAGTCATATCCCTGTATCTGATGGGCGAGTCGACCAACCAGTCCTTCAGAATCACAATCCTGCCTCAGGTCAGTCAACCAGCTGACCAATGATCTGATTAACCAACCAACTAACCAACCCTAACTAACTAACTAACTAACTGGAGAATTGAGGATCTCCAAGCAGCACGCTAAACAAGGGGAACCTGCTCCATGGTTTTTTCAGTTGTTAAATTTCTACTGTAGGTAAAACTATAAAAACTTTAGGTCAAGTAGACAGAGGTTTCAGCAAGTGCCTTCTCCAGCATCCTCGACTCCACTAGATTCAGTGTACCGTGTGTCGCATTCAGTTTTTCGTGACACGGCCACTCACTCAGACAGCGTGCATCCGTTTCTGTTCTCTGGTCCACTGAGGATCTTGAGAGCAGTACGCTGGAGAAGGCACCGGCCGAACCGTCTGCTTGACTTGATGTGTTTCTATTGCTTTACCTGGCTTCCGATTGGAGCGTGTGCTGAGGTTCAGGATGTGTTCAGTTCCTAACCCCTGACTCCCTCCCTCAGCAATACCTGCGGCCAGTGGAGGATGTGGCCACCTCTCAGGATGACTGTTACAAGTTTGCAATCTCGCAGTCCAGCACGGGCACAGTGATGGGCGCCGTCATCATGGAGGGGTTCTACGTGGTGTTTGACCGCGCCCACAAGAGGATCGGCTTCGCTGTGAGCACCTGCCACGGTGAGACCCCAAAACTAACCCTCTCCCCAACCCCAAAACTAACCCTCTCTCCAACCCCAAACCTCTCCCCAACCCCAACCCCAACACTAACCCTCTCTCCAACCCCAAACCTCTCCCCAACCCCAACACTAACCCTCTCCACAACCCCAACACTAACCCTCTCCCCAACCCCAACACTAACCCGCACTCCAACCCCAAACCTCTCCACAACCCCAACACTAACCCTCTCCACAACCCCAACACTAACCCTCTCTCCAACCCCAACACTAACCCTCTCTCCAACCCCAAACCTCTCCCCAACCCCAACACTAACCCTCTCTCCAACCCCAACACTAACCCCTCCCCAACCCCAACACTAACCCTCTCCCCAACCCCAAACCTCTCCCCAACCCCAACACTAACCCTCTCCCCAACCCCAAACCTCTCCCCAACCCCAACACTAACCCTCTCCCCAACCCCAACACTAACCCTCTCCCCAACCCCAAACCTCTCCACAACCCCAACATTAACCCTCTCCACAACCCCAACACTAACCCTCTCCCCAACCCCAAACCTCTCCCCAACCCCAACACTAACCCTCTCCCCAACCCCAAACCTCTCCACAACCCCAACATTAACCCTCTCCACAACCCCAACACTAACCCTCTCCCCAACCCCAAACCTCTCCCCAACCCCAACACTAACCCTCTCTCCAACCCCAAACCTCTCCCCAACCCCAACACTAACCCTCTCCACAACCCCAACACTAACCCTCTCCCCAACCCCAAACCTCTCCCCAACCCCAACACTAACCCTCTCTCCAACCCCAAACCCCAAACCTCTCCCCAACCCCAACACTAACCCTCTCCACAACCCCAACCCCAAACCTCTCCCCAACCCCAACACTAACCCTCTCTCCAACCCCAAACCTCTCCCCAACCCCAACACTAACCCTCTCCACAACCCCAACACTAACCCTTTCCCCAACCCCAACACTAACCCTCTCTCAAACCCCAAACCTCTCCCCAACCCCAACACTAACCCTCTCTCCAACCCCAAACCCCAAACCTCTCCCCAACCCCAACACTAACCCTCTCCACAACCCCAACCCCAAACCTCTCCCCAACCCCAACCCCAAACCTCTCCCCAACCCCAACACTAACCCTCTCCCCAACCCCAACACTAACCCTCTCCCCAACCCCAAACCTCTCCCCAACCCCAACACTAACCCTCTCCCCAACCCCAAACCTCTCCACAACCCCAACACTAACCCTCTCCACAACCCCAACACTAACCCTCTCCCCAACCCCAACCCTCTCCCCAACCCCAACACTAACCCTTTCCCCAACCCCAAACCTCTCCCCAACCCCAACACTAACCCTCTCTCCAACCCCAAACCTCTCCCCAACCCCAACCCCAAACCTCTCCCCAACCCCAACACTAACCCTCTCCCCAACCCCAACACTAACCCTCTCCCCAACCCCAACACTAACCCTCTCCCCAACCCCAAACCTCTCCCCAACCCCAACAATAACCCTCTCTCCAACCCCAAACCTCTCCCCAACCCCAACACTAACCCTCTCTCCAACCCCAAACCCCAAACCTCTCCCCAACCCCAACACTAACCCTCTCCACAACCCCAACCCCAAACCTCTCCCCAACCCCAACACTAACCCTCTCCCCAACCCCAAACCTCTCCCCAACCCCAACGCTCTCCCCAACCCCAACACTAACCCTCTCCCCAACACTAACCCTCTCCCCAACCCCAAACCTCTCTCCAACCCCAAAGCTCTCCACAACCCCAACCCCAAACCTCTCCACAACCCCAACCCCAAACCTCTCCACAACCCCAACCCCAAACCTCTCCACAACCCCAACATTAACCCTCTCCACAACCCCAACACTAACCCTCTCCCCAACCCCAAACCTCTCCCCAACCCCAACACTAACCCTCTCTCCAACCCCAAACCTCTCCCCAACCCCAACACTAACCCTCTCCACAACCCCAACCCCAAACCTCTCCCCAACCCCAACACTAACCCTCTCCCCAACCCCAAACCTCTCCCCAACCCCAACACTAACCCTCTCTCCAACCCCAACACTAACCCTCTCTCCAACCCCAAACCTCTCCCCAACCCCAACACTAACCCTCTCCCCAACCCCAAAGCTCTCCCCAACCCCAACACTAACCCTCTCTCCAACCCCAAAGCTCTCCACAACCCCAACACTAACCCTCTCCACAACCCCAACACTAACCCTCTCCACAACCCCAACACTAACCCTCTCCACAACCCCAACACTAACCCTCTCCCCAACCCCAGCCTCTCCCCAACACTAACCCTCTCCCCAACCCCAACACTAACCCTCTCTCCAACCCCAACACTAACCCTCTCTCCAACCCCAACACTAACCCTCTCTCCAACCCCAACACTAACCCTCTCTCCAACCCCAACACTAACCCTCTCCCCAACCCCAACACTAACCCTCTCCCCAACCCCAAACCTCTCCCCAACCCCAACACTAACCCTCTCCCCAACCCCAAACCTCTCCCCAACCCCAACACTAACCCTCTCTCCAACCCCAAACCTCTCCCCAACCCCAACACTAACCCTCTCTCCAACCCCAACACTAACCCTCTCTCCAACCCCAACACTAACCCTCTCCACAACCCCAACACTAACCCTCTCCCCAACCCCAACACTAACCCTCTCCACAACCCCAACACTAACCCTCTCCCCAACCCCAACACTAACCCTCTCCCCAACCCCAAACCTCTCTCCAACCCCAACACTAACCCTCTCCCCAACCCCAAACCTCTCCCCAACCCCAACACTAACCCTCTCTCCAACCCCAAACCTCTCCCCAACCCCAAACCTCTCCCCAACCCCAACACTAACCCTCTCCACAACCCCAACACTAACCCTCTCTCCAACCCCAACACTAACCCTCTCTCCAACCCCAAACCTCTCCCCAACCCCAACACTAACCCTCTCTCCAACCCCAAACCTCTCCCCAACCCCAACACTAACCCTCTCCCCAACCCCAACACTAACCCTCTCCCCGACCCCAACACTAACCCTCTCCAACCCCAAACCTCTCCCCAACCCCAACACTAACCCTCTCCCCAACCCCAAACCTCTCCCCAACCCCAACACTAACCCTCTCCCCAACCCAAACCCCAAACCTCTCCCCAACCCCAACCCCAAACCTCTCCCCAACCCCAACCCTCTCCCCAACCCCAACACTAACCCTCTCCCCAACCCCAACACTAACCCTCTCCCCAACCCCAAACCTCTCCCCAACCCCAACACTAACCCTCTCTCCAACCCCAAACCTCTCCCCAACCCCAACACTAACCCTCTCTCCAACCCCAAACCTCTCCCCAACCCCAACACTAACCCTCTCCCCAACCCCAACACTAACCCTCTCCACAACCCCAACACTAACCCTCTCCCCAACCCCAAACCTCTCCCCAACCCCAACACTAACCCTCTCTCCAACCCCAAAGCTCTCCCCACCTCTCCCCAACCCCAACACTAACCCTCTCTCCAACCCCAACACTAACCCTCTCCCCGACCCCAACACTAACCCTCTCCCCGACCCCAAACCTCTCCCCAACCCCAACACTAACCCTCTCCCCAACCCCAAACCTCTCCCCAACCCCAACACTAACCCTCTCTCCAACCCCAAACCTCTCCCCAACCCCAACACTAACCCTCTCTCCAACCCCAAACCTCTCCCCAACCCCAACACTAACCCTCTCCCCAACCCCAAACCTCTCTCCAACCCCAACACTAACCCTCTCTCCAACCCCAAACCTCTCCCCAACCCCAACACTAACCTTCTCTCCAACCCCAAACCTCTCCCCAACCCCAACACTAACCCTCTCCACAACCCCAACACTAACCCTCTCTCCAACCCCAACACTAACCCTCTCTCCAACCCCAAACCTCTCCCCAACCCCAACACTAACCCTCTCTCCAACCCCAAACCTCTCCCCAACCCCAACACTAACCCTCTCCCCAACCCCAACACTAACCCTCTCCCCAACCCCAAACCTCTCCCCAACCCCAACACTAACCCTCTCTCCAACCCCAAACCTCTCCCCAACCCCAACACTAACCCTCTCCCCAACCCCAAACCTCTCCCCAACCCCAACACTAACCCTCTCCACAACCCCAACACTAACCCTCTCTCCAACCCCAACACTAACCCTCTCTCCAACCCCAAACCTCTCCCCAACACTAACCCTCTCTCCAACCCCAAACCTCTCCCCAACCCCAACACTAACCCTCTCCCCAACCCCAACACTAACCCTCTCCCCAACCCCAAACCTCTCCCCAACCCCAAACCTCTCCCCAACCCCAACACTAACCCTCTCTCCAACCCCAAACCTCTCTCCAACCCCAACACTAACCCTCTCTCCAACCCCAACACTAACCCTCTCCAACCCCAAACCTCTCCCCAACCCCAACACTAACCCTCTCTCCAACCCCAAACCTCTCCCCAACCCCAACACTAACCCTCTCTCCAACCCCAAACCTCTCCCCAACCCCAACACTAACCCTCTCCCCAACCCCAAAGCTTTCCCCACCTCTCCCCAACCGCAACCCTGTCCCCTACCCTCTCCCAACACCAACACTCCGACCCTCCCCAACCATCTTCTCAACCCTCTCCCCCTCCAACCCTCCCCAACCATCTCCTCAACCCTCTCCCCCTCCAACCCTCCCCAACCCCAATACTCTCCCACAGTCAGACTGCAAGTCAGGTACTGAGACGGCAACTGAGTCTTTCAACTATCGTGAGACAGTCATGCGACAAGACCAACAAATTACAATAAAGGTAGTCCAGGAGTCCCAGGACAAGCGGCCCTGAGCGACAGTCGCAAGACTCAAGTACCGTATGCGCCAGCCTTGACCCGCAGCCACACCCTCCTTCCTGTGTAGCCCCTCTCTCCTCCCTGCACACTGCCTCTCCTTGTATAACGCCTCTATCCCTCCCCAGTGCACGACGAGTTCCGCACGGCGACGGTGGAGGGCCCCTTCCTGTTCGGGGACATGGAGGATTGTGGGTACAATATCCCGCAGACGGACGAGTCGACGCTGATGACGATCGCGTACGTGATGGCGGCGGTGTGCGGCCTGTTCATGCTGCCGCTGTGCCTCATGGTGTTCCAGTGGCGCTGCTTCCGCTGCCTGCGCCGCCCAGGGGGAGACTTCGCAGACGACATCTCACTGCTGAAATAAAGAAAAACCACTGGAGACAAACCCGGACCCACCCTGGAGAAACCCGTACCCCCGATTCAAACAGAACCACTGGAGACAAACCCGTACCCCCGATTCAAACAGAACCACCCTGGAGAAACCCGGACCCCCGATTCAAACAGAACCACCCTGGAGAAACCCGGACCCCTGATTCAAACAGAACCACTGGAGACAAACCCGGACCCCCGATTCAAACAGAACCACCCTGGAGAAACCCGGACCCCCGATTCAAACAGAACCACTGGAGACAAACCCGGACCCCCGATTCAAACAGAACCACCCTGGAGAAACCCGGACCCCCGATTCAAACAGAACCACCCTGGAGAAACCCTGACCCCCGATTCAAACAGAACCACCCTGGAGAAACCCGGACCCCCGATTCAAACAGAACCACCCTGGAGAAACCCGGACCCCCGATTCAAACAGAACCACCCTGGAGAAACCCGAACCCCTGATTCAAACAGAACCACCCTGGAGAAACCTGGACCCCCGATTCAAACAGAACCACTGGAGACAAACCCGGACCCCTGATTCAAACAGAACCACCCTGGAGAAACCTGGACCCCCGATTCAAACAGAACCACCCTGGAGAAACCTGGACCCCTGATTCAAACAGAAACACCCTGGAGAAACCCGAACCCCCCGATTCAAACAGAACCACCCTGGAGAAACCCGAACCCCCCGATTCAAACAGAACCACCCTGGAGAAACCTGGACCCCCGATTCAAACAGAACCACCCTGGAGAAACCCGGACCCCCGATTCAAACAGAACCACTGGAGACAAACCCGGAGCCCCGATTCAAACAGAACCACCCTGGAGAAACCCGGACCCCCGATTCAAACAGAACCACCCTGGAGAAACCCGGACCCCCGATTCAAACAGAACCACCCTGGAGACAAACCCAGACCCCCGATTCAAACAGAACCACCCTGGAGAAACCCGGACCCCCGATTCCAACAGAACCACCCTGGAGACAAACCCGGACCCCCGATTCAAACAGAACCACTGGAGACAAACCCAGACCCCCCGATTCAAACAGAACCACCCTGGAGAAACCCGGACCCCCGATTCAAACAGAACCACCCTGGAGAAACCCGGACCCCCGATTCCAACAGAACCACCCTGGAGACAAACCCGGACCCCCGATTCAAACAGAACCACTGGAGACAAACCCGGACCCCCGATTCAAACAGAACCACCCTGGAGAAACCCGGACCCCCGATTCAAACAGAACCACCCTGGAGAAACCCGTACCCCCGATTCAAACAGAACCACTGGAGACAAACCCAGACCCCCCGATTCAAACAGAACCACCCTGGAGAAACCCAGACCCCCGATTCAAACAGAACCACCCTGGAGAAACCCGAACCCCCCGATTCAAACAGAACCACTGGAGACAAACCCGGACCCCCGATTCAAACAGAACCACCCTGGAGAAACCCGGACCCCCGATTCAAACAGAACCACCCTGGAGAAACCCGGACCCCCGATTCAAACAGAACCACCCTGGAGAAACCCGGACCCCCGATTCAAACAGAACCACCCTGGAGAAACCCGAACCCCTGATTCAAACAGAACCACCCTGGAGAAACCTGGACCCCTGATTCAAACAGAACCACTGGAGACAAACCCGGAGCCCCCGATTCAAACAGAACCACCCTGGAGAAACCCGGACCCCCGATTCAAACAGAACCACCCTGGAGAAACCCGTACCCCCGATTCAAACAGAACCACTGGAGACAAACCCGGACCCCCCGATTCAAACAGAACCACTGGAGACAAACCCAGACCCCCGATTCAAACAGAACCACCCTGGAGAAACCCGGACCCCCGATTCAAACAGAACCACTGGAGAAAAACCCAGACCCCCGATTCAAACAGAACCACCCTGGAGAAACCCGGACCCCCGATTCAAACAGAACCACTGGAGAAAAACCCAGACCCCCGATTCAAACAGAACCACCCTGGAGAAACCCGAACCCCCCGATTCAAACAGAACCACCCTAGAGAAACCCGGATCCCCGATTCAAACAGAACCACCCTGGAGAAACCCAGACCCCCCGATTCAAACAGAACCACTGGAGACAAACCCGGACCCCCGATTCAAACAGAACCACCCTGGAGAAACCCGGACCCCCGATTCAAACAGAACCACTGGAGAAAAACCCAGACCCCCGATTCAAACAGAACCACTGGAGACAAACCCGGAGCCCCGATTCAAACAGAACCACCCTGGAGAAACCTGTACCCCCGACTCAAACAGAACCACCCTGGAGAAACCCGGACCCCCCTATTCAAACAGAACCACCCTGGAGAAACCTGTACCCCCGATTCAAACAGAACCACCCTGGAGAAACCCGAACCCCCCGATTCAAACAGAACCACCCTGGAGACAAACCCGGAGCCCCGATTCAAACAGAACCACCCTGGAGAAACCCGGACCACCCGATTCAAACAGAACCACCCTAGAGAAACCCGGATCCCCGATTCAAACAGAACCACCCTGGAGAAACCCGGACCACCCGATTCAAACAGAACCACCCTAGAGAAACCCGTACCCCCGATTCAAACAGAACCACTGGAGAAAAACCCAGACCCCCGATTCAAACAGAACCACTGGAGACAAACCCGGACCCCCCGATTCAAACAGAACCACCCTGGAGAAACCCGGACCCCCGATTCAAACAGAACCACCCTGGAGAAACCCGGACCCCCCGATTCAAACAGAACCACCCTGGAGAAACCCGAACCCCCCGATTCAAACAGAACCACCCTAGAGAAACCCGGACCCCCGATTCAAACAGAACCACCCTAGAGAAACCCGGATCCCCGATTCAAACAGAACCACCCTGGAGAAACCTGGACCCCCCGATTCAAACAGAACCACCCTGGAGAAACCCGAACCCCCAGGGAAATCTATCCTCCTACTGCAACAGACACACACCCAGGGATATGCTCCCGTTCAACAGTTTTAGACTCATTTTGCTTAACATTGCCAGTATCTTGAACATTAAAATGTTCTATTTTTTGTTTTTGGTGTTTGGTTGGCACTATGAAGCAAGGATAGGTAATCTATAGCAGATTACACTGTGGCTTGCTTGACCAGGACAGCCCTATTCAAATAGATACCCAGGGGATATCAACCGAGAGATATCTCTCTGAACGATTTCATATTTAATTTCTGTTTGATTGTCATTTCTGTAATAGAAGGGGGGGGGTATTGATGCCCACATAAATAGGGGTGAGAGGTAGGGAATACCATGCTGCTTAAATAGAATCTAGGGGGGCAATACTGCACAAATCAAATAAACTAGAGAAAGGAGAGTATATAGATTTCAGTAAAAACAAGCAGTCCAATTCTCCAGAATGGGAGATGCCTCAATTTGCACTGGTCAGCGTGGGGACCTGTGGGAATATCCCACTGATTAAAACAAAGGGACCTTGTTGCATTGCCCTGATGGAACTGAGGCATCCTACTACAAAGACGAATGGGACGAGGCTGAGGGCACAGGGGGCGGGGTCTGGAACCCCACACACAAAGGGGCGTGTCCTGGCACACAGTGGGCGGGTTTAGTAACAAAGGGGTGGGTCTATGCAGGTGGGTCAGGTTTACTCGGTGCGAGGAGAGTGGAGGGGAATTATTCTTTGTTGTACAAATTAAATAAGGAAAATAACTAACTGCACAAGGTGGTAGCAGGCAGGGAGGGGCCAGCCCTGGGTCCTCCCCGTCAGGTCTATTTATTCCAGTGGGATCAGCATGGCTAGGGTTAGCACGGTTGTGTTGTTTTGGTTGTTTTTCACCACACACTGTGCTCGTGTGCGCTTTGCAGGTAATCACGGTGTGACAGTGTTTCTGTGAGAGCGCGTTCAGAAAGGCCTGGGGGGAGAGTTGTCAAGTTATGGGGTACACCACGCAAGGACAAGGGATTGAGAGAGCGAGGGCCATATTCAATCCTACTCCCCCTCCCTCTCCCAGGCTCCACTGCGTCAGACTAATTGTGAATAGAAATACTGTATCAATGTGACACGAGAGTTACTATTTAAAAACATGTTTATCTAGGATGTACATAGTAGTTTCTAATTTCTACTGTGTTAAGCTGTGAGTTGTTTTTGATTTTATTTAATAAACAAAAACCCATGTAATACTGCTGAGTTTCCTGAGTGCTCTGTGGGTGTGCATCGCTGTGCTGGTGTGATTGCGTGGGAGAGTCTGTCTCCTGAGTGCATCGCTGCGCTGGTGTGATTGCGGGGGAGAGTCTGTCTCCTGAGTGCATCGCTGCGCTGGTGTGATTGCATGGGAGAGTCTGTCTCCTGAGTGCATCGCTGCGCTGGTGTGATTGCGTGGAAGAGTCTGTCTCCTGAGTGCATCGCTGTGCTGGTGTGATTGCGTGGGAGAGTCTGTCTCCTGAGTGCATCGCTGTGCTGGTGTGATTGCGTGGGAGAGTCTGTCTCCTGAGTGCATCGCTGTGCTGGTGTGATTGCGTGGGAGAGTCTGTCTCCTGAGTGCATCGCTGTGCTGGTGTGATTGCATGGGAGAGTCTGTCTCCTGAGTGCATCGCTGTGCTGGTGTGATTGCGGGGGAGAGTCTGTCTCCTGAATGCTCCGTGTGTGTGTGCACATCGCTGTGCTGGTGTGATTGCGTGGGAGAGTCCGTCTCCTGAGTGCTCTGTGTGTGCGCATCGCTGTGCTGGTGTGATTGCGTGGGAGAGTCTGTCTCCTGAGTGCATCGCTGTGCTGGTGTGATTGCATGGGAGAGTCTGTCTCCTGAGTGCATCTCTGTGCTGGTGCGATTGCGGGGGAGAGTCTGTCTCCTGAGTGCATCGCTGTGCTGGTGTGATTGCATGGGAGAGTCTGTCTCCTGAGTGCATCGCTGTTCTGGTGTGATTGCGGGGGAGAGTCTGTCTCCTGAGTGCATCGCTGTGCTGGTGTGATTGCGTGGGAGAGTCTGTCTCCTGAGTGCATCGCTGTGCTGGTGTGATTGCATGGGAGAGTCTGTCTCCTGAGTGCATCGCTGTGCTGGTGTGATTGCGTGGGAGAGTCTGTC
Organism: Acipenser ruthenus; assembly: GCF_902713425.1. Classification (NCBI taxonomy): domain Eukaryota; kingdom Metazoa; phylum Chordata; class Actinopteri; order Acipenseriformes; family Acipenseridae; genus Acipenser; species Acipenser ruthenus. The sequence continues at coordinate 7,318,259 of NC_081228.1, forward strand.
TCCTGAGTGCATCACTGTGCTGGTGTGATTGCGTGGGAGAGTCTGTCTCCTGAATGCTCCGTGTGTGTGTGCACATCGCTGTGCTGGTGTGATTGCGTGGGAGAGTCTGTCTCCTGAATGCTCCGTGTGTGTGTGCGCATCGCTGTGCTGGTGTGATTGTGTGGGAGAGTCCGTCTCCTGAGTGCTCTGTGTGTGCACATCGCTGTGCTGGTGTGATTGTGTGGGAGAGTCTGTCTCCTGAGTGCTCTGTGTGTGTGCGCATCGCTGTGCTGGTGTGATTGCGTGGGAGAGTCTGTCTCCTGAGTGCTCTGTGTGTGTGCACATCGCTGTGCTGGTGTGATTGCGTGGGAGAGTCTGTCTCCTGAGTGCTCTGTGGGTGTGTGCATCGCTGTGCTGGTGTGATTGCGTGGGAGAGTCTGTCTCCCGAGTGCATCACTGTGCTGGTGTGATTGCATGGGAGAGTCTGTCTCCCGAGTGCATCACTGTGCTGGTGTGATTGCGTGGGAGAGTCTGTCTCCCGAGTACATCGCTGTGCTGGTGTGATTGCTTGGGAGAGTCTGTCTCCTGAGTACATCGCTGTGCTGGTGTGATTGTGTGGGAGAGTCCGTCTCCTGAGTGCTCTGTGTGTGCACATCGCTGTGCTGGTGTGATTGTGTGGGAGAGTCTGTCTCCTGAGTGCTCTGTGTGTGTGCGCATCGCTGTGCTGGTGTGATTGCGTGGGAGAGTCTGTCTCCTGAGTGCTCTGTGTGTGTGCACATCGCTGTGCTGGTGTGATTGCGTGGGAGAGTCCGTCTCCTGAGTGCTCTGTGTGTGTGCACATCGCTGTGCTGGTGTGATTGTGTGGGAGAGTCTGTCTCCTGAGTGCTCTGTGTGTGTGCGCGCATTGCTGTGCTGGTGTGATTGCGTGGGAGAGTCCGTCTCCTGAGTGCTCTGTGTGTGTGCACATCGCTGTGCTGGTGTGATTGTGTGGGAGAGTCTTTCTCCTGAGTGCTCTGTGTGTGTGCACATCGCTGTGCTGGTGTGATTGTGTGGGAGAGTCTGTCTCCTGAGTGCTCTGTGTGTGTGCACATCGCTGTGCTGGTGTGATTGCGTGGGAGAGTCCGTCTCCTGAGTGCTCTGTGTGTGTGCACATCGCTGTGCTGGTGTGATTGTGTGGGAGAGTCTGTCTCCTGAGTGCTCTGTGGGTGTGCGCATTGCTGTGCTGGTGTGATTGCGTGGGAGAGTCTGTCTCCTGAGTGCATCGCTGTGCTGGTGTGATTGCGTGGGAGAGTCTGTCTCCTGAGTGCATCACTGTGCTGGTGTGATTGCGTGGGAGAGTCTGTCTCCTGAATGCTCCGTGTGTGTGTGCACATCGCTGTGCTGGTGTGATTGCGTGGGAGAGTCTGTCTCCTGAGTGCTCTGTGTGTGTGCGCGCATTGCTGTGCTGGTGTGATTGCGTGGGAGAGTCCGTCTCCTGAGTGCTCTGTGTGTGCGCGCATTGCTGTGCTGGTGTGATTGTGTGGGAGAGTCTGTCTCCTGAGTGCTCTGTGTGTGCGCATCGCTGTGCTGGTGTGATTGCGTGGGAGAGTCTGTCTCCTGAGTGCATCGCTGTGCTGGTGTGATTGCGGGGGAGAGTCTGTCTCCTGAGTGCTCTGTGTGTGCGCATCGCTGTGCTGGTGTGATTGCATGGGAGAGTCTGTCTCCTGAGTGCATCGCTGTTCTGGTGTGATTGCGGGGGAGAGTCTGTCTCCTGAGTGCATCGCTGTGCTGGTGTGATTGCGGGGGAGAGTCTGTCTCCTGAGTGCTCTGTGTGTGCGCATCGCTGTGCTGGTGTGATTGTGTGGGAGAGTCTGTCTCCTGAGTGCTCTGTGTGTGCGCATCGCTGTGCTGGTGTGATTGCGTGGGAGAGTCTGTCTCCTGAGTGCATCGCTGTGCTGGTGTGATTGCGGGGGAGAGTCTGTCTCCTGAGTGCTCTGTGTGTGCACGCATTGCTGTGCTGGTGTGATTGCGTGGGAGAGTCCGTCTCCTGAGTGCTCTGTGTGTGCGCATCGCTGTTCTGGTGTGATTGCGTGGGAGAGTGTCTCCTGAGTGCTCTGTGTGTGTGCGCATCGCTGTGCTGGTGTGATTGCGTGGGAGAGTCCGTCTCCTGAGTGCTCTGTGTGTGCACGCATTGCTGTGCTGGTGTGATTGCGTGGGAGAGTCCGTCTCCTGAGTGCTCTGTGTGTGTGCATCGCTGTGCTGGTGTGATTGCGTGGGAGAGTCCGTCTCCTGAGTGCTCTGTGTGTGTGCATCGCTGTGCTGGTGTGATTGCGTGGGAGAGTCCGTCTCCTGAGTGCTCTGTGGGTGTGCATCGCTGTGCTGGTGTGATTGCGTGGGAGAGTCTGTCTCCTGAGTGCATCGCTGTGCTGGTGTGATTGCGTGGGAGAGTCTGTCTCCTGAGTGCATCGCTGCGCTGGTGTGATTGCGTGGGAGAGTCTGTCTCCTGAGTGCATCGCTGCGCTGGTGTGATTGCGTGGGAGAGTCTGTCTCCTGAGTGCATCGCTGTGCTGGTGTGATTGCGTGGGAGAGTCTGTCTCCTGAGTGCATCGCTGTGCTGGTGTGATTGCGTGGGAGAGTCTGTCTCCCGAGTGCATCGCTGTGCTGGTGTGATTGCGTGGGAGAGTCTGTCTCCTGAGTGCTCTGTGTGTGTGCACACATTGCTGTGCTGGTGTGATTGCGTGGGAGAGTGTCTCCTGAGTGCTCTGTGGGTGTGCGCATCGCTGTGCTGGTGTGATTGTGTGGGAGTCTGTCTCCTGAGTGCTCTGTGGGTGTGTGCATCGCTGTTCTGGTGTGATTGTGTGGGAGAGTCTGTCTCCTGCATACTTATTCTTGTAGATTCAAACCCCAGTTGCCGATCTTGGCTGGGCATCAGTAAATCTGCACAGTGTTCTTGCACTTTTCATATACTACTACACATTTAAGACACTTTGCATTGCTTTCTTAACACTGTTTACCAGACCTCTCTGATTTACAATGCTTCCCTATGCTTTACCAGACCTCTCTGTGCTTTACAATGCTTCCCTATGCTTTACCAGACCTCTCTGTGCTTTACAATGCTTCCCTATACTCTGGGCTGAGGAATCTGGAAATAAAACTCGGGGGCGACACAGCCTGGGAAAATCAACTTTATTGAGTGTTTGACAAAGCGTCTTGAGAGAGTGCTGCAAGAAAACAGCAGGCTTCCCCTGTGAGTCCTGAACTGAGGTCTGAACTAAACCTGGCTCAGACCGCGGGTGTACCGGGGGCTGCAGCTGCTCCTGTCCGCTCTCCCCTCTCCCGTGCACGAGGCAGCCAGCCCGACAGACAGACAGACAGACAGACAGACAGACAGACCCCCTCGTGTTTGCATTGCTTTTTTAATGACTCTGGACCTGCAGAAAGGCAGCTTGATTCCAGCACAGTGAAATAAAGAGCAGTGCTTTGCACGTGTGCACAGCTCACTCAAAGGGAGAACTGTCTTCATCCACAAACACAAATAAAAACCCTGTGCGGAGATGAATCTTGAGGAGGATCTGGAGTCTCTCCACAGCGCCAGGGAGCTACTTCACACTGGGACAGAAAGGACAGCCGCTGTTCTTGCTGGATTGCACCCACACCTTGATACACTGAAACCAAACAAACACCTTAGAAAAAACACACCCTGGCACCCTGCTGTAAAGCACATGCTCCCACTGCAGCTAAACTGCTCAAGTGTTGAACGTTTACAACACAAAGTCTAGCAACCAGAAAGCAGCAGATACAGTGTTCGACTAAAAGTCTTTATCACTGTCTTCGTTCAAGCAAAGAAGCAAAAGATCTTCCACTGAAGACAGCAGGTTGCGGTAGGGTGATGACTGCATTGCTAACGAGAGATGCGATTTGAAAAGAAGCCTAGGTTAGCCCCCCTCTAACTTTCACGAGCACAATATTAACAGATAGAAACAAACCAAAAGCCCTATCAGGAAGAGAGAAGGAAAGAACACTGTACCTCTGTGATCAGTGTGCGAGCAGCTCAGAGAGTTAGGGTTAGTGTTAAACTGCACCTCTGTACGGTGTGTGAGCAGCTCATAGGGTTAGGGTTAGGGGTAGGGGGTAGGGTTAGGGGTTAGGGGTAGTGTTAAACTGTACCTCTTTGTATACGGTGTGTGAGCAGCTCATGGGGGTAGGGGTTAGGGGTAGTGTTAAACTGTACCTCTGTGTACGGTGTGGGAGCAGCTCATGGGGTTAGTGTTAGGGGTAGTGTTAAACTGTACCTCTGTGTACGGTGTGGGAGCAGCTCATGGGGTTAGTGTTAGGGGTAGGGGGTAGGGTTAGGGGTTAGGGGTAGTGTTAAACTGCACCTCTGTGTACAGTGTGGGAGCAGCTCATGGGGTTAGTGTTAGGGGGAGGGGGTAGGGTTAGGGGTAGTGTTAAACTGTACCTCTTTGTGAACGGTAAGGGAGCAGCTCATGGGGTTAATGTTAGGGGTAGTGTTAAACTGTACCTCTTTGTGTACGGTGTGGGAGCAGCTCATGGGGTGCAGGTTTCCAGGCTCCACGACGTTCTGACACATCAGACACAGCTTCCTGTTCACTGACTGCGGCACCTGAAGAATTCAACACAGACACGCTAACAGCGCAGTAATAACACAGCAGCAACACGCTAACAGCGCAGTAATAACACTTAGAAGATCATTGTAACAACACGGTCACGGCACGGTCACAGAATATTAAAAAACTCAATTGTATTTGCAGAAGCAGCGCCCTTTTTTCTTACCGTGGGCTGCCTTGCGGGTAGTGAAGGCATCCGTGGAGCAGGGTGATAAGCCTGGGGCACAGAGATAGGAAAAGGTCCTGTTCCGGTGGAGGGAGGCCCAATTGGGCCGAGAGACTAAAAGAGGTTTGAGAAACAGCAGACACTTGTTTACAGACAAAGATATTCCTGTCTCGGAGTGCTCAGTGGGGCTCGGCCTGTCTCGGAGTGTTCAGTGCAGTGTTCAGTGGGGCTCGGCCTGTCTCGGGGTGTTCAGTGGGGCTCGGCCTGTCTCGGAGTGTTCAGTGCAGTGTTCAGTGGGGCTCGGCCTGTCTCTGGGTGTTCAGTGGGGCTCGGCCTGTCTCGGAGTGTTCAGTGCAGTGTTCAATGGGGCTCGGCCTGTCTCGGGGTGTTCAGTGGGGCTCGGCCTGTCTCGGAGTGTTCAGTGGGGCTCTGGTTGTCAGTCTCTATGTGTTACCTGTCTCGGAGTGTTCAGTGGGGCTCGGCCTGTCTCGGAGTGTTCAGTGGGGCCTCTGGTTGTTAGTCTCTATGTGTTACCTGTCTCGGAGTGTTCAGTGGGGCTCGGCCTGTCTCGGAGTGTTCAGTGGGGCTCGACCTGTTTCGGAGTGCTCAGTGGGGCTCTGGTTGTCAGTCTCTATGTGTTACCTGTCTCTGTCTCTGTCTCTCTGCCAGTGTCTGTGCCACCTGCTGGGTGAGCTCCTCCACAGAGAGGCCGGCCATGGTCCCGCGAGACGTCTTGATCTGCTGGAGCACCGAGGTGAGCTGGGGCCTGCGGAGAGAGGGGGAGGGGGGGGAGAGAGAGTAATACCTGGTGCAGGTGAGTCTAACAGGACAGTGAGTGTTACCTGGTGCACTAGAGGAAGCGACTCAAGTTACCTGGCTCTCAATGTATTACCTGGTGCACTAGAGGAAGCAACTCGAGTTACCTGGCTCTCAGTGTATTACCTAGCTCAGGTGAATGTTACCTGGCTCAGATGAGTGTTACCTGGTGCACTAGAGGAAGCGACTCGAGTTACCTGGCTCTCAGTGTATTACCTAGCTCAGGTGAATGTTACCTGGTGCACTAGAGGAAGCGACTCAAGTTACCTGGCTCTCAGTGTATTACCTGGCTCAGGTGAATGTTACCTGGTGCACTAGAGGAAGCGACTCAAGTTACCTGGCTCTCAGTGTATTACCTGGCTCAGGTGAATGTTACCTGGCTCAGATGAGTGTTACCTGGTGCACTAGAGGAAGCGACTCGAGTTACCTGGCTCTCAGTGTATTACCTAGCTCAGGTGAATGTTACCTGGTGCACTAGAGGAAGCGACTCGAGTTACCTGGCTCTCAGTGTATTACCTAGCTCAGGTGAATGTTACCTGGTGCACTAGAGGAAGCGACTCAAGTTACCTGGCTCTCAGTGTATTACCTGGCTCAGGTGAATGTTACCTGGTGCACTAGAGGAAGCGACTCAAGTTACCTGGCTCTCAGTGTATTACCTGGCTCAGGTGAATGTTACCTGGTGCACTAGAGGAAGCGACTCAAGTTACCTGGCTCTCAGTGTATTACCTAGCTCAGGTGAATGTTACCTGGCTCAGGTGAATGTTACCTGTTGCACTAGAGGAAGCGACTCTCGAGTTACCTGGCTCTCAGTGTATTACCTAGCTCAGGTGAATGTTACCTGGCTCAGATGAGTGTTACCTGGTGCACTAGAGGAAGCGACTCGAGTTACCTGGCTCTCAGTGTATTACCTAGCTCAGGTGAATGTTACCTGGTGCACTAGAGGAAGCGACTCAAGTTACCTGGCTCTCAGTGTATTACCTGGCTCAGGTGAATGTTACCTGGTGCACTAGAGGAAGCGACTCAAGTTACCTGGCTCTCAGTGTATTACCTAGCTCAGGTGAATGTTACCTGGTGCACTAGAGGAAGCGACTCAAGTTACCTGGCTCTCAGTGTATTACCTGGCTCAGGTGAATGTTACCTGGTGCACTAGAGGAAGCGACTCGAGTTACCTGGCTCTCAGTGTATTACCTAGCTCAGGTGAATGTTACCTGGTGCACTAGAGGAAGCGACTCGAGTTACCTGGCTCTCAGTGTATTACCTAGCTCAGGTGAATGTTACCTGGCTCAGGTGAATGTTACCTGTTGCACTAGAGGAAGCGACTCTCGAGTTACCTGGCTCTCAGTGTATTACCTGGCTCAGGTGAATGTTACCTGGTGCACTAGAGGAAGCGACTCGAGTTACCTGGCTCTCAGTGTATTACCTAGCTCAGGTGAATGTTACCTGGCTCAGGTGAATGTTACCTGTTGCACTAGAGGAAGCGACTCTCGAGTTACCTGGCTCTCAGTGTATTACCTGGCTCAGGTGAATGTTACCTGGTGCACTAGAGGAAGCGACTCAAGTTACCTGGCTCTCAGTGTATTACCTGGCTCAGGTGAATGTTACCTGGTGCACTAGAGGAAGCGACTCGAGTTACCTGGCTCTCAGTGTATTACCTGGCTCAGGTGAATGTTACCTGGCTCAGGTGAATGTTACCTGTTGCACTAGAGGAAGCGACTCTCGAGTTACCTGGCTCTCAGTGTATTACCTGGCTCAGGTGAGTGTTACCTGGCTCAGATGAGAGTTACCTGGCTCTCAGTGTATTACCTGGCTCAGGTGAATGTTACCTGGCTCAGATGAGTGTTACCTGGTGCACTAGAGGAAGCGACTCGAGTTACCTGGCTCTCAGTGTATTACCTGGCTCAGGTGAATGTTACCTGGTGCACTAGAGGAAGCGACTCAAGTTACCTGGCTCTCAGTGTATTACCTAGCTCAGGTGAATGTTACCTGGCTCAGGTGAATGTTACCTGTTGCACTAGAGGAAGCGACTCTCGAGTTACCTGGCTCTCAGTGTATTACCTGGCTCAGGTGAATGTTACCTGGTGCACTAGAGGAAGCGACTCGAGTTACCTGGCTCTCAGTGTATTACCTAGCTCAGGTGAATGTTACCTGGCTCAGGTGAATGTTACCTGTTGCACTAGAGGAAGCGACTCTCGAGTTACCTGGCTCTCAGTGTATTACCTAGCTCAGGTGAATGTTACCTGGCTCAGATGAGTGTTACCTGGTGCACTAGAGGAAGCGACTCGAGTTACCTGGCTCTCAGTGTATTACCTAGCTCAGGTGAATGTTACCTGGTGCACTAGAGGAAGCGACTCAAGTTACCTGGCTCTCAGTGTATTACCTGGCTCAGGTGAATGTTACCTGCTGCACTAGAGGAAGCGACTCGAGTTACCTGGCTCTCAGTGTATTACCTAGCTCAGGTGAATGTTACCTGGCTCAGGTGAATGTTACCTGTTGCACTAGAGGAAGCGACTCTCGAGTTACCTGGCTCTCAGTGTATTACCTAGCTCAGGTGAATGTTACCTGGCTCAGGTGAATGTTACCTGTTGCACTAGAGGAAGCGACTCTCGAGTTACCTGGCTCTCAGTGTATTACCTGGCTCAGGTGAGTGTTACCTGGCTCAGATGAGAGTTACCTGGCTCAGGTGAATGTTACCTGGCTCAGATGAGTGTTACCTGGTGCACTAGAGGAAGTGACTCAAGTTACCTGGCTCTCAGTGTATTACCTGGCTCAGGTGAATGTTACCTGGCTCAGATGAGAGTTACCTGGCTCTCAGTGTATTACCTGGCTCAGGTGAATGTTACCTGGCTCAGATGAGTGTTACCTGGTGCACTAGAGGAAGTGACTCAAGTTACCTGGCTCTCAGTGTATTACCTGGCTCAGGTGAATGTTACCTGGTGCACTAGAGGAAGCGACTCGAGTTACCTGGCTCTCAGTGTATTACCTGGCTCAGGTGAATGTTACCTAGCTCAGGTGAATGTTACCTGTTGCACTAGAGGAAGCGACTCTCGAGTTACCTGGCTCTCAGTATATTACCTGGCTCAGGTGAGTGTTACCTGGCTCAGATGAGTGTTACCTGGTGCACTAGAGGAAGTGACTCGAGTTACCTGGCTCTCAGTGTATTACCTGGCTCAGGTGAATGTTACCTGGCTCAGATGAGAGTTACCTGGCTCTCAGTGTATTACCTGGCTCAGGTGAATGTTACCTGGCTCAGATGAGTGTTACCTGGCTCTCAGTGTATTACCTGGCTCAGGTGAATGTTACCTGGCTCAGATGAGAGTTACCTGGCTCTCAGTGTATTACCTGGCTCAGGTGAATGTTACCTGGCTCAGATGAGTGTTACCTGGCTCTCAGTGTATTACCTGGCTCAGGTGAGTGTTACCTGGTGCACTGGGGGAAGCGGCTCTGTAGTTTCTCCAGCAGGACCTCCAGTTTGCCGGCCGGTTTGCTGCTCGCTGGCTGAGGGTTCGAGGGGAGGGGGGATGGGATGCCAGAAGGTTGGGCTGGTGTCTGTGAGGTCACTGTCGCCGTGGGAATGCTCTGTGTCGGCATGGCAGCGGCAGGGGGCGGGTGCTGTGGTGCAGTGAAGGGCATCACCATGGAAACAGGAGGAGCACTCTGACGTAACGCGGGCGGAGGCATGTAGTAATGGGGCATTCCACCTGGCATCGCCATGGGAACCGGGGGCCGGAAGACAGGAGGGGGCGGCAGAGCCTGAGAGGGGGGAGAAAATACTTTACAAAAAGAATGTGAAGATACACCCTGTACTGTACCGCTGAAGCACACACATGCACACGCTGTATAGTTATCTAACCCTAACCTCTACTGTACCGCTGAAGCACACACATGCACACGCTGTATAGTTATCTAACCCTAACCTCTACTGTACCGCTGAAGCACACACATGCACACTCCCTGACTCACTCACACACACACGCTCCCCAACACACTCACCATTGGCACAGCTGGCAGGGATGGGACTGGGATGCTTGGTAGGCTCTTCAGTTTCGCCCCGTTCCTCACCAGTTGAATGTGCCCATTATACTGGTTCTGAGAAAGGATTGAATATAAAGTAAAAAAGCCTGCACAGTGCTGCACCTTCAATAATAAAAACACAATATATCACATATTTGCAAATGTATTGAAAATGGTTAACTGGTACATCCCCTCACCTGCACACTGCCCAGCTCGATGCACCCCCTCACCTGCACACTGCCCAGCTCGATGCACCCCCCTCACCTGCACACTGCCCAGCTCGATGCACCCCCCTCACCTGCACACTGCCCAGCTCGATGCACCCCCTCACCTGCACACTGCCCAGCTCGATGCATCCCCCTCACCTGCACACTGCCCAGCTCGATGCACCCCCTCACCTGCACACTGCCCAGCTCGATGCATCCCCCTCACCTGCACACTGCCCAGCTCGATGCACCCCCTCACCTGCACACTGCCCAGCTCGATGCACCCCCTCACCTGCACACTGCCCAGCTCGATGCATCCCCCTCACCTGCACACTGCCCAGCTCGATGCACCCCCCTCACCTGCACACTGTCCAGCTCGATGCACCCTCCTCACCTGCACACTGCCCAGCTCGATGCACCCCCTCACCTCACCTGCACACTGCCCAGCTCGATGCACCCCCCTCACCTGACCTGCACACTGCCTAGCTCGATGCACCCCCCTCACCTGCACACTGCCCAGCTCGATGCACCCCCTCACCTCACCTGCACACTGCCCAGCTCGATGCACCCCTCTCACCTCACCTGCACACTGCCCAGCTCGATGCACCCCCTCACCTGCACACTGCCCAGCTCGATGCACCCCCTCACCTGCACACTGCCCAGCTCGATGCACCCCCTCACCTGCACACTGCCCAGCTCGATGCACCCCCTCACCTCACCTGCATGTTGCCCATCTCGATGCGCACTCGCCCGATCTGTGTGTCCCACTCGTGTCTCTGCTGAAGGTTGTCTATCGAACCCGGACCCAGTCTGCACAGCGGACACAGAACAGAGGATACTGCTCATGGCTCATTTGTTACGCCTCACTCCTCACGTTAGCTATCTGAAGCATGCAGATGCAACTTTAACCACCTCTACCCCTCCACTACACCCCTCCCTTTTTAGACTTTAAAACCCCAGCCACCTCTCCCACCCCTTTAAGACCACGGAGTGCGCTCCGCAGACAGACTGACCGCAGGTTTTGCAGGTGCTGCTCTGCCTCTGTCAGCCACTCCTCTGTCTGAGCCAGCATGTTCTCTCTCTGGCACTCCAGAACCGCCACCTGCAGAAGAGACACGACCAGACAGATCAGCCAGGCTCTCCAGAGTACATGCTACACCAGTGTTCTTTTGGGAAACTTTTTCTGGCAACTTGTCGTGCCATTTTTTAGCAATTACCACCATTGGAATAGTTCATTCTAAACTATCTTGATTTGAACAACTTAATGAACATTTGCTCGAAAATATCCCCTACAGTAAGTTTTGAGGAAAAGCTTGAAAAGTTGCCTCAGCTTTTACGCTGAGCCTGCCTCAGCATTAGCCCTGCCTGCTGGCACTGTGACCCCCTCTCTCACCTCTGTGTTCAGCGCCCTCCTCGTCTCCTCCTGGATCCTGTGACCCCCTCACTCACCTCTGCGTTCAGCGCCCTCCTGCTGGATCCTGGGATTCTGTGACGCCCTCTCTCACCTCTGTGTTCAGCGCCCTCCTCGTCTCCTCCTGGGATTCTGTGACCCCCTCTCTCACCTCTGCGTTCAGCGCCCTCCTCCTGGATCCTGGGATTCTGTGACCCCCTCTCTCACCTCTGTGTTCAGCGCCCTCCTCCTCGATCCTGGGATTCTGTAACCCCCTCTCTCACCTCTGTGTTCAGCGCCCTCCTCCTCGATCCTGGGATTCTGTAACCCCCTCTCACCTCTGTGTTCAGCGCCCTCCTCGTCTCCTCCTCGATCCTGGGATTCTGTGACCCCCTCTCTCACCTCTGTGTTCAGCGCCCTCCTCCTCGATCCTGGGATTCTGTAACCCCCTCTCTCACCTCTGTGTTCAGCGCCCTCCTCCTCGATCCTGGGATTCTGTAACCCCCTCTCTCACCTCTGTGTTCAGCGCCCTCCTCGTCTCCTCCTGGATCCTGGGATTCTGTAACCCCCTCTCTCACCTCTGTGTTCAGCGCCCTCCTCCTCGATCTTGGGATTCTGTGACGCCCTCTCTCACCTCTGCGTTCAGCGCCCTCCTCCTGGATCCTGGGATTCTGTGACCCCCTCTCTCACCACTGTGTTCAGCGCCCTCCTCATCTCCTCCTGGATCCTGGGATTCTGTGACCCCCTCTCTCACCTCTGTGTTCAGCGCCCTCCTCCTGGATCCTGGGATTCTGTGACCCCCTCTCTCACCACTGTGTTCAGCGCCCTCCTCATCTCCTCCTGGATCCTGGGATTCTGTGACCCCCTCTCTCACCTCTGTGTTCAGCGCCCTCCTCGTCTCCTCCTCGATCCTGGGATTCTGTTCCGTCAGCTGACTGCGCAGCTCAGCCAGCTCTCTCTCCCAGCACTCCCTGTGAGACAGAGACACGGGGCACAGTCACGCCATCAGGGAGAGGAGGCAAGCAGAGAGAGGGGGTGAGGGAGGAACAGTGGGAGCATGAGTGCAGCGGTGGTGTTTAGTAACAGAGAGAAACACAGGGTGCAGCAGTGGTGTGTATAGACCTCGGAGTGATTGAGAGTGCAGCGGTAGAGAGAGTGAGACAGAGTGCAGCGGTGGTGTGTGCTGTACCTCTCCACAGTTTGCTCTCCGATCAGCAATTCCACTCGGACCTCCTCCTCTTCTTGTTTACGCAGCAGCCTGCAAGAAAGAGGCACCGATTCAGATAAGCAGGTAACCTCGCTCGCTCAATCACTAATACACACACACCTCAATCACTCCTCACACACACACTCTCAGTAGTTGGAGCCATTCCAGGTTTTACTACATGACAGAGCTTGCTTCCTATGAAGTATCTCTAACTGAAGTCACAGTAAAACACATACTAGCTCTGACAGCTAAGCAGCAGCAGTCTCATCCAGCCCACACACATGCACGTCTCAGCCAGTCTCACTCTCGCCCCTACCTCTTCACCTCCTCTTCCAGTCTGTCGATCTCGTTCTTCATCTCCTGCTCTTTCTGGCTGCACTCCTTATTTTCCTTCTCAAACTTCCTGCGGTTTTCATCTCTCTTTCCTATCAGCTCCTGCACCTGCTCCAGGGTCCTCTGCAAAAGCAAACACACAAGCAAGCCAGGCTGGGTTACTGAGACACGGCCCGAGGCTGCCAACCTCTCCAACACATTCCCACACACACAGTCGGGTGCAGGGTGTAGCGCGTAGGGTGTATGGTGCAGTGTGTAGGGTGCAGGGTGAAGGCTGCAGGGTGTAGGGTGTACAGTGTGTAGGGTGTAGTGTCTAGTAGACTCTGAGTCTATCCTCTCTCAGTTCCTGCAGGACCCTCGTTTTCAGCTGTAGGGTGTAGTGTGTAGGGTGTAGTGTGTAGGGTGCAGTACCTGGTAGACTCTGAGTCTCTCCTCTCTCAGTTGCTGCAGGACCCTTGTTTTTAGCTGTAAGGTGTAGAGTGTGTAGGGTGTAGTGTGTAGGGTGCAGGGTGCAGTACCTGGTAGACTCTGAGTCTCTCCTCTCTCTGTTCCTGCAGGACCCTCGTTTTCAGCTGCTGCTGTTTCTCTGCCTGCGTCTGCTTGTCCAGCACTTCCTGGTAGCGCTCCCGCAGAACCTGGCTCTCTGACATCACTTCCTCCTGGAACACCACATGGAAACAACGGGCTGCACCAATCAAACGATGATCATTTTCATTCAGCCTTTATTTAAGCAGGCAAGCAGATTGAGAACACATTCTCATTTACAACAGCAGTAAAAGCCAAGGTTTACAAAATAAAGAATTGAAAACATCCTCCGAAACAAAGCTCTGTAATTTTAATTTGATTTGCCTGTGTATCGATCTGTGTCTCACCATGTACTTCCCAGTGACCTGGTCAGTGTTGATTCCTGTCTCTGCCGTCTGGAAGTCCGTCTACAGAGGAGCAGGTATAGAGAGAGGGGTGGGGGAGAGGGAGGAGGAGGAGGAGGAGGGGGAGGGGGAGAGGGAGGAGCAACTGTCAGCCAAACACTCAGGACTACATTCCAACAGGAGCCGAGACACATTTATGAAACATCAGAGCGGCATTCTTGTTGAAGCTAGGTTGTAAACAGCAGTCTGATGCAGGCTGGGTTTTACTGCCAGCTTGTTCCACCACTGCATACAGGAAACAAGACCCGAAATGGACCAGACTGCCGTGCAGTGGGATTCTTCCCGTGTGTCATGTAATAGTCTTATCAACTCTGTAAATCTGCTAGTAAGAGACTGGGAGTTTAAATCCTTGGTTTGCACTATTTTAACATTCCATGGGATTGATCTATCTATCTATCTGATCTGATCATTCTAGCTATCTATCTAGCGGTCTGTCTGTCTATCTAGCTGTCTGCCTGTCTATCTAGCTGTCTGTGTCTGTCTATCTAGCTGTCTGTCTGTCTGTCTATCTGTCTGTCTAGCTAGCTGTCTGTCTGTCTAGCTAGCTGTCTGTCTTTCTTTCGTTCTATCTGGCTATTTGTCTGTCTATTGCTCTGTCTCTCTCTCATACAGGGATTGACATTCCAAATGTAACAGGCAGCTCTCTCACCTGCACCTCTCTCTCCTCTGTCTGTGTGACCCCATCTCCCTCCCCATCCTCCCTGCAATGCAGAGGCTCCCCCTGGCAGGCAGGGGGCACTGTGGTCGCAGGCTCTTCCACGGAGGGACTGGGCACTGTGGTCGCAGGCTCTTCCACTGAGGGACTGCGGGGATCATCACTGGACCAGGGTGTGTACCCAGGCTCCCGCAGCTCCTCTTTTAGGAAGGCGTACACCTCTTCAGCCATTTCCAGCTCCCACCCAGTGAGAGCTTGGATGTGCCCGGTGAACCTCCCCTCGCCGCCCCACACAGTGGAAGCTTCCTTCTCTGCCTGGTGATGGAACGGGACAGGGCACGGCGTGTCCGGCAGGTCTCCAGCGACAGAGAGGGCGTTCTCGCTGTGGGAGGAGAGGAATCGTTGGATGTTTTTATTGGCTCCTAAAACATTTTTCAATACAAGTAAATATAAGCCTGACTTAAGCTTGGATTCAAAGCTGCTGCTTGACTCTCACTCCTGGAAGTCAGCACATTCCCAGTAACTGGAACCTCGGATTCAACTCCTTAAACAAGCCCGAGTGAAGCAGACCAGCATTTTGTCATTGCTGAACCTGTCTATAAACAAGCCCCTCAGTGAAGCAGACCAGCGTTTTGGACGATGCTGAACCTGTCTATAAACAAGCCCGAGTGAAGCAGACCAGCGTTTTGGACGATGCTGAACCTGTCTATAAACAAGCCCCTCAGTGAAGCAGACCAGCGTTTTGGACGATGCTGAACCTGTCTATAAACAAGCCCCTCAGTGAAGCAGACCAGCGTTTTGGACGATGCTGAACCTGTCTATAAACAAGCCCGAGTGAAGCAGACCAGCGTTTTGGACGATGCCTCCTCCAGTGTTGAAACTCGTTACCTGATAGCCATCTGTGTCAGCTCCCTGTCCAGCTGACTGTGCAGCGTGGACGCCGGCTCCTCGTCACTAGGGGGCACGCTCTCCCACTCTCCCGAGGCCATTGCAGTGCGTACAGCTTCAAGAGAGCAGAGAACACAGGGTCAGGGGTCACGCGCAGTGCAGAGGAAGCACACTAACTCATGCTGCACGGCTCTTAAATGAACCTTCTCAGCTGTTTACTGTATGTGAGCCTTTATTGCTTCCTAAGAAATGACTCTAAGGAGAAATTACAGGGATGGCAATAAGACTCCACTGCAGTGTTATCCTTTCCTGGTTTCACTGTGAGTTTAATATTAAGACACACCAGGCTGAGCTTGTTACCTATACACTGTGGCTAATCAAGCTTGTAGTAAAACCTGGGATGGGTGAAACTGCTGTGCAACAGGAGTCTTATTATAGGAGGCTGTGTGGTCCAGTGGTTAAAGTCCAGGGCTTGTCACCAGAAGGTCACCGGTTCAAATCCCACCTCTAGCACTGACTGTGTGTGACCCTAAGCAAGTCACTTCACCTCCTTGTGCTGCGGATGAGATGTTAAATCAATGTCCTACTGGAAGTGACTCTGCATATAACGCACAGTTCACAGCCTGCCTCTGTAAAGCGCTTTGTGATGGGGGTCCACTATGAAAGGCGCTATATAAAAATAAAGACATTAATATTATCCTATAGATGCACATCGGTCACAGCCACTCCTGGTTTTGCTGTGAGCAGAGTCACACTTGAGGTGCTGCCTGATCAGGAAGTCCAGGTCGCAGGGTTCGGAGTTTGAAGTAAAACCTGGAATGGCTCAGACTGCTACACAGCTGCCACCCTTCCTGCAGTGACGTCAACTCACACTTAAGCACAGGACATGAGCAGAAACATTTCGGTGTAGCATGGCAAGCTGAAATGACATGGAATAACATGCAATACTGCACTAAACCTGATCACCCCACTGAATACACTTGCGAATCCGTGACTGAAGGGAGCCGATCAGCCGAGTCGACACTGTGTAGCCTCTGTATGAAGATGAGTTCAAACTTCAATTCAGAAGAGACGCACGCCGTTTTTATAAACGCTCCGGCGTTTCCGACGCAGACAAACTTTCAAGTATTCATTTCTGAGTTTGTATTAACGTCATTGCGTGATGAAAAAGCAAACTTGAAACTGAAAGAAAAGCAAATTCAACAACCGGATGAAAGTTGAAAACTCCAGTACTGAATGAATTGCTTTTTTGTAGCTCCAATCATCCCACCGCGAAACACCATCGTTACTAAACCGGCTGACCTATAAAACGACTCAGTTAGTGATTTTAATTCTGCAATACCTGCTTCTCGGTGCCGGACTCTCTCTCTCACTCTCGCACACGCTGCTCGCTGCAGTTATTCAGGGTTTAGGGTCAAAGGTAACGCCTCCAGCTGGCGCAGCAGAGGAGCGCGGAGGCGGCGGAAGGGCTCTGAGTGAAATCATTCTGTTGCGTTACACAGCAGCGACATCTTGCGTCGGGTGTGCCGCACAACGCCAGCTCACCGATCAAACACACTATTAATAATAATAATAATAATAATAATAATATTATTATTATTTATTTCTTAGCAGACGCCCTTATCCAGGGCGACTTACAATTGTTACAAGGTATCACATTATACATTATTTCACATTATACAGATATCACATTATTTTTACATACAATTACCCATTTATACAGTTGGATTTTTACTGGAGCAATCTAGGTAAAGTACCTTGCTCAAGGGTACAACAGCAGTGTCCCCCACTGGGGATTGAACCAACAACCCTCCGGACAAGAGTCCAGAGCCCTAACCACTACTCCACACTGCTGCCCATATTATTATTATTATTATTATTATTATTATTATTATTATTATTATAATAATAATAATAATAATAATAATAATAATAATAATAATAATAATAATAATAATAATAATAATGTATTGTGTTGAATTTAGGTTAACCGGCCCCGCTGCTTTTTTAATGTGTTTATTTTTGGCTAGGAGGATTTAGCAATAATCGTCGAAAACACTGAAAACCAAGCACCTATACAAACGCTGAAATGCTGCACTGGACGCAACTTTCTGTTATTTTTTTTTTTAAGGGTTCAGTTCATGAATTCCAAAATCCGAGTCCGCGGGACACCGGAAGTGAAGACATTGTCAGTGTGTCACCTGAATGCGGAAGTGCAGTATTTCACAAAAAAAAAAGGAAGCGAGACTGGATAGACAGCGTGGGTTTAACTAGTTTAGACATTTATCGTGTGAGAGAGAGAGACTCAGGACAAATACACGGGTTTGGGGACAGGCTGGAGGGGTTAAACAGAGCGATCGGGGGAGAAGTGGAGAGTGGAGAGGGTTTCTTATCGAGCTGAGATCGGGAGGGCAGAGCTGCACACCTACACCTAACTCTGTGTTTGCATCAGCGTTGGGTTTGTGTTCAAATCCCGGAGCACCGCTTATAATAATAATAATAATAATAATAATCATAATATCCGGATCTGGGATCCTGTCTCCCAACACTTCCAGTTCCTGCTGTCTCTAAGCACCTGTGCGTGTGTCAGAGTCTCAGCCAGGAGCACAGCGGACCGGCGCTGCTAGAAAAGGTCTGTCCGGCCCAGAGCGACTGTCTCCGGCTGAGTGTGCCTGTCTCTCGGCTCTGCTGCTGGGAGATACAACACGAGGTAGGTTTTACTTTTACTAAACCGTTATAATCCAACCGCTAATCCGAGACTACAGAGTTTAAATCTGTTCTCACCAGACCTCTTTCACGGGTACAACTACAAGACGCGTCGGTAAAGTAGACTCACTTTTCAGCTGGATGTTTGTCTGCATGATTTCTTTTGAGGTTTTGGATTTCATACTGAGTGTTTTGAAGTTGCAGTCCGGATGGTTATAGATTTCAATGGGTTGTTAAAGCTCACCCCTGGCATGTTGCTCTCAGTACAATGGCCAGCAGACACACCCCACTGCCCCAGATTCCCCAAATCTAAAATACAAACCTCATCCGCAGCCAGCACGGCAACCACAAGCTCACATTTCAGGTCTCATCCCTTCCCTCAGGCCAACTGACTTTGTTCACTTTGTCAATGCATCAGAATAAGCTGTATGTAGTGTATAAGGACAATGGAGACGATGACACAGGCACAGCAAACCACCCTGAATTTCAACACTCCAGAGCCTGACAAGCACAGAGTAACACAGCACCACACTGACACAGAGTAACACAGCACCACACTGACACAGAGTAACATCGCACCACACTGACACAGAGTAACACAGTACCACTGACACAGAGTAACACAGTACCACACTGACACAGAGTAACACAGCACCACACTGACACAGAGTAACACAGCACCACACTGACACAGAGTAACACAGCACCACACTGACACAGAGTAACACAGCACCACACTGACACAGAGTAACACAGCACCACACTGACACAGAGTAACACAGCTCCACACTTACACAGACACATAGTAACCCAGCACCACACAGCACCTGGTCCAGGTTTGTGTTTCGATGTGTTTTTCAGGATGAATTCATGTGTCTAGAGGTGCAATGACTACATGTGTAAAAGCTAAGCTCTCTTCATCTGCTTTGTAACTTGTGTCATTGCTCCCCTGTGTTGTTGTTTGCTGCTCATGGGTTTGAAAAGCCTCTGAAGGTTTTGAACAGTGCTACAGAGCAGTCTCCTTTCAGAGGGATGGATGTAGAGGGATGGATGTAGAGGGATGGATGTAGAGGGAGGGATGGATGTAGAGGGGTGTAGAGGGAGGGATGTAGAGGGGTGTAGAGGGATGGATGTAGAGGGATGGATGTAGAGGGATGTAGAGGGGTGTAGGGGGATGGGTGTAGAGGGATGGATGTAGAGGGATGGATGTAGAGGGATGGATGTAGAGGGGTGGATGTAGAGGGATGGATGTAGAGGGATGGATGTAGAGGGACGGATGTAGAGGGATGGATGTAGAGGGATGTAGATGGATGGATGTAGAGGGGTGGATGTAGAGGGATGGATGTAGAGGGACGGATGTAGAGGGATGGATGTAGAGGGATGGATGTAGAGGGACGGATGTAGAGGGATGGATGTAGAGGGATGTAGATGGATGGATGTAGAGGGGTGGATGTAGATGGATGGATGTAGAGGGGTGGATGTAGAGGGATGGATGTAGAGGGATGGATGTAGAGGGGTGGATGTAGAGGGATGGATGTAGAGGGATGGATGTAGAGGGACGGATGTAGAGGGATGGATGTAGAGGGATGTAGATGGATGGATGTAGAGGGGTGGATGTAGAGGGATGGATGTAGAGGGACGGATGTAGAGGGATGGATGTAGAGGGGTGTAGAGGGATGGATGTAGAGGGGTGTAGAGGGATGGATGTAGAGGGGTGTAGAGGGATGGATGTAGAGGGGTGTAGAGGGATGGATGTAGAGGGATGGATGTAGAGGGATGGATGTAGAGGGATGGATGTAGAGGGATGGATGTAGAGGGGTGTAGAGGGATGGATGTAGAGGGATGGATGTAGAGGGATGGATGTAGAGGGGTGTAGAGGGACGGATCTAGAGGGATGGATGTAGACGGGTGTAGAGGGATGGATGTAGAGGGATGTAGAGGGATGGATGTAGAGGGGTGTAGAGGGATGGATGTAGAGGGATGGATGTAGAGGGGTGTAGAGGGATGGATGTAGAGGGGTGTAGAGGGATGGATGTAGAGGGGTGTAGAGGGATGGATGTAGAGGGATGGATGTAGAGGGACGGATGTAGAGGGATGGATGTAGAGGGATGTAGATGGATGGATGTAGAGGGGTGGATGTAGAGGGATGGATGTAGAGGGACGGATGTAGAGGGATGGATGTAGAGGGGTGTAGAGGGATGGATGTAGAGGGGTGTAGAGGGATGGATGTAGAGGGGTGTAGAGGGATGGATGTAGAGGGGTGTAGAGGGATGGATGTAGAGGGATGGATGTAGAGGGATGGATGTAGAGGGATGGATGTAGAGGGATGGATGTAGAGGGGTGTAGAGGGATGGATGTAGAGGGATGGATGTAGAGGGATGGATGTAGAGGGGTGTAGAGGGACGGATCTAGAGGGATGGATGTAGACGGGTGTAGAGGGATGGATGTAGAGGGATGTAGAGGGATGGATGTAGAGGGGTGTAGAGGGATGGATGTAGAGGGATGGATGTAGAGGGGTGTAGAGGGATGGATGTAGAGGGGTGTAGAGGGATGGATGTAGAGGGATGGATGTAGAGGGGTGTAGAGGGATGGATGTAGAGGGATGTAGAGGGATGGATGTAGAGGGGTGTAGAGGGATGGATGTAGAGGGGTGTAGAGGGATGGATGTAGAGGGATGTAGAGGGATGGATGTAGAGGGGTGTAGAGGGATGGATGTAGAGGGGTGTAGAGGGATGGATGTAGAGGGATGGGTGTAGAGGGATGGATGTAGAGGGGTGTAGAGGGATGGATGTAGAGGGGTGTAGAGGGATGGATGTAGAGTGATGTAGAGGGATGGATGTAGAGGGATGTAGATGGATGGATGTAGAGGGATGGATGTAGAGGGGTGTAGAGGGATGTAGAGGGATGGATGAAGAGGGATGGATGTAGAGTGATGTAGAGGGATGGATGTAGAGGGATGTAGATGGATGGATGTAGAGGGGTGTAGAGGGGTGTAGAGGGATGGATGTAGAGGGATGGATGTAGAGGGATGGATGTAGAGGGGTGTAGAGGGATGTAGAGGGATGGATGAAGAGGGATGGATGTAGAGTGATGTAGAGGGATGGATGTAGAGGGGTGTAGAGGGATGGATGTAGAGGGGTGTAGAGGGATGGATGTAGAGGGATGGCTGTAGAGTGATGTAGAGGGATGGATGTAGAGGGATGTAGAGGGATGGATGTAGAGGGAGGGATGTAGAGGGATGGGTGTAGAGGGATGGATGTAGAGGGGTGTAGAGGGATGGATGTAGAGGGATGTAGATGGATGGATGTAGAGGGATGGATGTAGAGGGGTGTAGAGGGATGGATGTAGAGGGGTGTAGATGGATGGATGTAGAGGGATGGATGTAGAGGGGTGTAGAGGGATGGATGTAGAGGGATGGATGTAGAGGGGTGGATGTAGAGGGGTGTAGAGGGATGGATGTAGAGGGATGTAGAGGGATGGATGTAGAGGGGTGTAGAGGGATGGATGTAGAGGGGTGTAGAGGGACGGATGTAGAGGGATGTAGAGGGACGGATGTAGAGGGATGTAGAGGGGTGTAGAGGGATGGATGTAGAGGGGTGTAGAGGGATGGATGTAGAGGGGTGTAGAGGGATGGATGTAGAGGGATGGATGTAGAGGGGTGTAGAGGGATGGATGTAGAGGGATGTAGAGGGATGGATGTAGAGGGGTGTAGAGGGATGGATGTAGAGGGAGGGATGGATGTAGAGGGGTGTAGAGGGATGGATGTAGAGGGACGGATGTAGAGGGATGGATGTAGAGGGGTGTAGAGGGATGGATGTAGAGGGATGGATGTAGAGGGATGGATGAAGAGGGATGGATGTAGAGTGATGTAGAGGGATGGATGTAGAGGGATGTAGAGGGGTGTAGAGGGATGGATGTAGAGGGATGGATGTAGAGGGAGGGATGTAGAGGGATGGATGTAGAGGGATGGATGTAGAGGGGTGTAGAGGGGTGTAGAGGGATGGATGTAGAGGGATGGATGTAGAGGGATGGCTGTAGAGGGATGGATGTAGAGGGGTGTAGAGGGATGGATGTAGAGGGGTGTAGAGGGATGGATGTAGAGGGATGGATGTAGAGGGGTGTAGAGGGATGGATGTAGAGGGATGGATGTAGAGGGATGTAGAGGGATGGATGTAGAGGGGTGTAGAGGGATGGATGTAGAGGGATGGATGTAGAGGGATGGGTGTAGAGGGATGGATGTAGAGGGGTGTAGAGGGATGGATGTAGAGGGATGGATGTAGAGGGGTGTAGAGGGACGGATGTAGAGGGATGTAGAGGGACGGATGTAGAGGGATGTAGAGGGATGTAGAGGGGTGTAGAGGGATGGATGTAGAGGGGTGTAGAGGGATGGATGTAGAGGGGTGTAGAGGGATGGATGTAGAGGGGTGTAGAGGGATGGATGTAGAGGGGTGTAGAGGGATGGATGTAGAGGGATGTAGAGGGAGGGATGGATGTAGAGGGGTGTAGAGGGATGGGTGTAGAGGGATGGATGTAGAGGGGTGTAGAGGGATGGATGTAGAGGGGTGTAGAGGGATGGATGTAGAGGGGTGTAGAGGGATGGATGTAGAGGGGTGTAGAGGGATGGATGTAGAGGGATGTAGAGGGGTGTAGAGGGATGGATGTAGAGGGATGGATGTAGAGGGGTGTAGAGGGATGGATGTAGAGGGGTGTAGAGGGATGTAGAGGGATGGATGTAGAGGGATGGATGTAGAGGGGTGTAGAGGGATGGATGTAGAGGGGTGTAGAGGGATGGATGTAGAGGGATGTAGAGGGATGGATGTAGAGGGACGGATGTAGAGGGATGTAGAGGGATGGATGTAGAGGGATGGATGTAGAGGGGTGTAGAGGGATGGATGTAGAGGGATGTAGAGGGATGGATGTAGAGGGACGGATGTAGAGGGATGGATGTAGAGGGACGGATGTAGAGGGATGGATGTAGAGGGGTGTAGAGGGATGGATGTAGAGGGATGGATGTAGAGGGGTGTAGAGGGATGGATGTAGAAGGATGTAGAGGGATGGATGTAGAGGGGTGTAGAGGGATGGATGTAGAGGGATGGATGTAGAGGGGTGTAGAGGGATGGATGTAGAGGGATGGATGTAGAGGGATGGATGTAGAGGGGTGTAGAGGGATGGATGTAGAGGGATGTAGAGGGATGGATGTAGAGGGGTGTAGAGGGACGGATGTAGAGGGGTGTAGAGGGATGGATGTAGAGGGAGGGATGGATGTAGAGGGGTGTAGAGGGATGGATGTAGAGGGATGTAGAGGGAGGGATGGATGTAGAGGGGTGTAGAGGGATGGATGTAGAGGGATGGATGTAGAGGGGTGTAGAGGGATGGATGTAGAGGGAGGGATGGATGTAGAGGGGTGTAGAGGGATGGATGTAGAGGGATGTAGAGGGATGGATGTAGAGGGGTGTAGAGGGATGGATGTAGAGGGATGGATGTAGAGGGATGGATGTAGAGGGATGGGTGTAGAGGGATGGATGTAGAGGGATGTAGAGGGATGGATGTAGAGGGGTGTAGAGGGATGGATGTAGAGGGGTGTAGAGGGATGGATGTAGAGGGGTGTAGAGGGATGGATGTAGAGGGGTGTAGAGGGATGGATGTAGAGGGATGGATGTAGAGGGGTGTAGAGGGATGGATGTAGAGGGGTGTAGAGGGATGGATGTAGAGGGATGGATGTAGAGGGATGGATGTAGAGGGGTGTAGAGGGATGGATGTAGAGGGAGGGATGGATGTAGAGGGACGGATGGATGTAGAGGGGTGTAGAGGGATGGATGTAGAGGGAGGGATGGATGTAGAGGGATGGATGTAGAGGGATGTAGAGGGATGGATGTAGAGGGACGGATGTAGAGGGATGGATGTAGAGGGATGTAGAGGGATGGATGTAGAGGGGTGTAGAGGGATGGATGTAGAGGGATGGATGTAGAGGGGTGTAGAGGGATGGATGTAGAGGGATGTAGATGGATGGATGTAGAGGGATGGATGTAGAGGGGTGTAGAGGGGTGGATGTAGAGGGATGTAGAGGGATGGATGTAGAGGGATGGATGTAGAGGGATGTAGATGGATGGATGTAGAGGGATGGATGTAGAGGGATGTAGAGGGATGGATGTAGAGGGATGGATGTAGAGGGGTGTAGAGGGATGGATGTAGAGGGGTGTAGAGGGATGGATGTAGAGGGATGTAGAGGGATGGATGTAGAGGGGTGTAGAGGGATGGATGTAGAGGGGTGTAGAGGGATGGATGTAGAGGGGTGTAGAGGGGTGGATGTAGAGGGATGGATGTAGATGGATGTAGAGGGATGGATGTAGAGGGATGGATGTAGAGGGATGGATGTAGAGGGATGGATGTAGAGGGATGGATGTAGAGGGATGGATGTAGAGGGATGGATGTAGAGGGATGGATGTAGAGGGATGTAGATGGATGGATGTAGAGGGGTGTAGAGGGATGGATGTAGAGGGGTGTAGAGGGAGGGATGTAGAGGGGTGTAGAGGGATGGATGTAGAGGGGTGTAGAGGGGTGGATGTAGAGGGATGTAGAGGGATGGATGTAGAGGGGTGTAGAGTTCACACGGTTGCTTTTAATTGCTGACGCCACTGAAGGTATTGTTTGGAGACGGCAAACAGCAAAGCAAAAGCAGACAGCAGTGCCTGGGAGAGGACAGCAAACATGACCTGAAATCATTTCATCAGTAAAACACAGAGCTGCAGTCTGCTCTTTAAGAGATCGAGGGCTCTTCTCAAATGAATATGACTATATAAGCAAGGCAGCTGGGTGAGTTGTGGGCTGTCCTCTCGCCCCACAGCTAATTGCTGCTGCTGTTGTACAGACCTCACAGCCTGGCTGTGTATGTCACACCCTCCCTCGATCACTGACTCAGCAAGCCTCTCTCCAGACAAGCCACAGCTCCACACAGGGGCTATTCTGCTCTTCCCACTGCCCTGCTGCAGCATTTGAAATGAAAAAGTGTGCCAAAAAGAGTCCTGTTTGTAGGGCCATTTAAAGGAAGCACCAGTGTCTTCTGGTCCAGCGAGGCTCAGTTCTGTTCCAGTAAGGATCTGTTCAATAGGGGTTAGGATCCACCCTGTAATGACCCAGTAAAGGCTGGTTCATCCTTCCATTGTGCGACCGATGCTGAGGGTGGTTTCCAGTCTCTCCAGTCGTGCGACTGTCTGTCAATCCCAAGGAGATTGTCACCAGAGTATAATTCTTTTCAACTCTGTCTCCCTGTGGACTGAAGTGTGAACCAGCCTTAACCCCTATTCTGAAGAGGTTCTGCTCCAGTAAGTGCTTTGTGTGTGTCTGGGGAGGATTCTGACCATATGAGGTCTATTCTACAGAGGTTCTGCTCCAGTAAGTGCTTGTTGTTGTGTGTGTGTGTCTGAAGGGGATTCTGCTCCAGTAAGTGCTTGTTGTTGTGTGTGTGTGTCTGAAGGGGATTCTGCTCCAGTAAGTGCTTGTTGTTGTGTGTGTGTGTCTGAAGGGGATTCTGCTCCAGTAAGTGCTTGTTGTTGTGTGTGTGTGTCTGAAGGGGATTCTGCTCCAGTAAGTGCTTGTTGTTGTGTGTGTGTGTCTGAAGGGGATTCTGCTCCAGTAAGTGCTTGTTGTTGTGTGTGTGTGTCTGAAGGGGATTCTGCTCCAGTAAGTGCTTGTTTTGTGTGTGTGTATCTGAAGGGGATTCTGTCATGACGCTGCTCTCTCCACTCTTGCTCCCAGGGCTTGGTTCTGATGCAGAGCAGCGTTGGCAAGGCGTTGTTGGCTGTGGGCTCCAGCCATGGCTCCTCTCCTTCTCCCCCTGCTGTGTGCACTGCTGACCTGCCTGCAGACCCCCAGCCTGGCTGGCTCTGACCCAGACCCAGTCCCCCAGTGCGACTCGGGGCTGACCTGGGCGGTGAGCCTGGGGCCGGAGGGGGGGCAGGCAGACAGGCAGGCGCTGGACTTGCTGGCTGGGGAAGTGGCCGCAGAAGCAGGGCTGGAGAGCAGGGGGCAGATCGGCCAGCTGGAGGGGCACTACCTGCTGGCGTTGCCCTGCGGACAGGAGGGGGGCAGAGGGCAGGCGGCCCAGGCCCTGTCACAGCACCCAGCCGTCAGGTGGCACTCAGAACAGCAGCTCCTCAGAAGGGCCAAGCGCAGCCTCACATTCAACGACCCCAGATACCCCAAGCAGTGGCACCTGGTGAGTGACATACCTCTCCCCTCTCCCCTTCCTTTCTTCCCCTTGCCCTCTCCCCTCTCCCCTCGCCCTGTCCCCTCTCTGTGTGTTTCTCTGTCAGTGTCTCACTCAGCTCTCTCTCTCTCTCCTCTCTGTGTGTTTCTCTGTCAGTGTCTCACTCAGCTCTCTCTCTGTCTCTCCCCTCTGTGTGTTTCTCTGTCAGTGTCTCACTCAGCTCTCTCTCTCTGTCTCTCCTCTCTGTGTGTTTCTCAACTATCAACTATTAATTAATTGAATGACCAAACAAGTTGCTTATGAGGTAAAATATATATATACATTTAGATGGCTCCAGCTTTAAGTCCATTTACCCAAAATAATGAAACCAAATTACAAAAGCAAAATAAAAAAACCAAAGTTTTACAGAACAAAGAAACAAAACATGTACAGAACAAAATATTAATTAACCAAACATAAAAAATAACAGTTAATTGCTATGGTAGTAACAAACAGTACAAGACAATGAAAAGCTTTTCATCCCTATTGGAAACCTGCTTTAAATACGGTCCTTCCAAGAGACAAACTAACTTTACCATTGTGTTACCAAAGACACCTCTTTAGTAATCAACGCCAGTGGTTGCGGTAATAAACCCTCACGAGCCAATTTACACTATTAAACTGCAAGCCGGGTTTCAATAGTCTCAGCGAACACACACAACGCAATATACATACCCAACAATTAATCAACAAAGCAAAAGTTAATTAATTTACTAAAATAAAATACAGAAACAAAAAAACAACAGCATACTATAAAGCAATATTTATAATTATTTACTGGTCAAAACAAAATAAATAAATAGAAAAAAAATAATAAAGTAAGGAAAATAACACACAAGGATTGGCGGTAATTCTATAGCAGTTCTGATAGACAGAGTAATGTTCATTTAATATGCTGCAAGTCAGTTATATTCGAATTATTTTCTCTTCCTTACAGGGACTGTATTGGATATTTAACCAGTCACAAAAATGTCAATTTCCCTTTAGCAATCGAAACAACGATGCGGGAATCCTTTCAATGACCTAAAACCAAACTACCCAATTTCAAAACTGTACGACCTGTTCCGCTGGAACAAACAGTTTAGTTAACCTTGTTTGTTCATCTGGCCTCCGGCACGTAGTTTGTTCCAAATACTTGGCAAGTAGTTTAGTTAACGTTTTCCTCATGCAGCCGCTGATAATATAAAAAAATTTTTCCCTTTCAAATTGTTTCGTTCGAACACACCATCACAGTCACAGCCCTCAGCGCCAAACTTCCTGATGACATCACCCAATGCCTTCCATCCCAGACTGCATAGCAAACAGGAACCGCCAACCTCCATACAGCACCCGTCGTGACCTCCAGCAAGCCTCCTCAACAAGCTAATTGTTCAGCTTTTATACGCAAGTGGCTCTCTGTTAAACGTACAGTACAGATATGTCATGTTTGCCACACTCTGTCTGTGTCTCACTCAGCTCTCTCTCTCTGTCGCTCCTCTCCCCTCTGTGTGTTTCTCTGTCTGTGTCTCACTCAGCTCTCTCTCTCTGTCGCTCCTCTCCCCTCTGTGTGTTTCTCTGTCTGTGTCTCACTCAGCTCTCTCTCTCTGTCGCTCCTCTCCCCTCTGTGTGTTTCTCTGTCTGTGTCTCACTCAGCTCTCTCTCTCTGTCGCTCCTCTCCCCTCTGTGTGTTCCTCTGTCTGTGTCTCACTCAGCTCTCTCTCTCTGTCGCTCCTCTCCCCTCTGTGTGTTTCTCTGTCTGTGTCTCACTCAGCTCTCTCTCTCTGTCGCTCCTCTCCCCTCTGTGTGTTTCTCTGTCTGTGTCTCACTCAGCTCTCTCTCTCTGTCGCTCCTCTCCCCTCTGTGTGTTTCTCTGTCTGTGTCTCACTCAGCTCTCTCTCTCTGTCGCTCCTCTCCCCTCTGTGTGTTTCTCTGTCTGTGTCTCACTCAGCTCTCTCTCTCTCTGTCGCTCCTCTCCCCTCTGTGTGTTTCTCTGTCTGTGTCTCACTCAGCTCTCTCTCTCTGTCGCTCCTCTCCCCTCTGTGTGTTTCTCTGTCTGTGTCTCACTCAGCTCTCTCTCTCTATCGCTCCTCTCCCCTCTGTGTGTTTGTCTGTGTCTCACTCAGCTCTCTCTCTCTATCGCTACTCTCCCCTCTGTGTGTTTGTCTGTGTCTCACTCAGCTCTCTCTCTCTGTCGCTCCTCTCCCCTCTGTGTGTTTCTCTGTCTGTGTCCCACTCAGCTCTCTCTCTGTCGCTCCTCTCCCCTCTGTGTGTTTCTCTGTCTGTGTCTCACTCAGCTCTCTCTCTGTCTCTCCTCTCTGTGTGTTTCTCTGTCTGTCTGTGTCTCACTCAGCTCTCTCTCTGTCTCTCCTCTCTGTGTGTTTCTCTGTCTGTGTCTCACTCAGCTCTCTCTCTGTCTCTCCTCTCTGTGTGTTTCTCTGTCAGTGTCTCACTCAGCTCTCTGTCTCTCCTCTCTGTGTGTTTCTCTGTCTGTGTCTCACTCAGCTCTCTCTCTCTGTCGCTCCTCTCCCCTCTGTGTGTTTCTCTGTCTGTCTCACTCAGCTCTCTCTCTGTCTCTCTCTCCAGCACAATAAGGTGCGGGCGGGGATGGATATCAATGTCACGGCTGTGTGGGAGCACAATGTGACCGGCGCTGGGGTCACCGTGGTTGTCGTGGACGACGGAGTTCAACACACTCTGAAGGACATCCAACCCAACTATGTAGGTACACCGTAACCAAGGAGACGTGCTGTAACTGCGAATAACACTCATCACAGTGTGAATAACACTCATCACAGCGTGAATAACACTCATCACAGCGTGAATAACACTCATCACAGTGTGAATAACACTCATCACAGCGTGAATAACACTCATCACAGCGTGAATAACACTCATCACAGTGTGAATAACACTCATCACAGCGTGAATAACACTCATCACAGCGTGAATAACACTCATCACAGCGTGAATAACACTCATCACAGTGTGAATAACACTCATCACAGCGTGAATAACACTCATCACAGGGTGAATAACACTCATCACAGGGTGAATAACACTCATCACAGCGTGAATAACACTCATCACAGCGTGAATAACACTCATCACAGTGTGAATAACACTCATCACAGGGTGAATAACACTCATCACAGGGTGAATAACACTCATCACAGCGTGAATAACACTCATCACAGCGTGAATAACACTCATCACAGTGTGAATAACACTCATCACAGGGTGAATAACACTCATCACAGGGTGAATAACACTCATCACAGTGTGAATAACACTCATCACAGCGTGAATAACACTCATCACAGCGTGAATAACACTCATCACAGCGTGAATAACACTCATCACAGCGTGAATAACACTCATCACAGCGTGAATAACACTCATCACAGCGTGAATAACACTCATCACAGGGTGAATAACACTCATCACAGGGTGAATAACACTCATCACAGCGTGAATAACACTCATCACAGCGTGAATAACACTCATCACAGGGTGAATAACACTCATCACAGCGTGAATAACACTCATCACAGCGTGAATAACACTCATCACAGCGTGAATAACACTCATCACAGCGTGAATAACACTCATCACAGTGTGAATAACACTCATCACAGGGTGAATAACACTCATCACAGTGCGAATAACACTCATCACAGTGTGAATAACACTCATCACAGCGTGAATAACACTCATCACAGCGCGAATAACACTCATCACAGCGTGAATAACACTCATCGCAGCGTGAATAACACTCATCGCAGCGTGAATAACACTCATCACAGCGTGAATAACACTCATCACAGCGTGAATAACACTCATCACCGCGTGAATAACACTCATCACAGTGTGAATAACACTCATCACAGCGCGAATAACACTCATCACAGCACGAATAACACTCATCACAGCACGAATAACACTCATCACAGTGTGAATAACACTCATCACAGCGTGAATAACACTCATCACAGCGTGAATAACACTCATCACAGCATGAATAACTCATCACAGCGTGAATAACACTCATCACAGCGTGAATAACACTCATCACAGGACGAATAACACTCATCACAGCGTGAATAACACTCATCGCAGTGTGAATAACACTCATCGCAGCGTGAATAACACTCATCACAGCGTGAATAACACTCATCACAGTGTGAATAACACTCATCACAGCGTGAATAACACTCATCACAGCGTGAATAACACTCATCACAGCGTGAATAACACTCATCACAGCGTGAATAACACTCATCACAGCGTGAATAACACTCATCACAGCGTGAATAACACTCATCACAGCGTGAATAACACTCATCACAGCGTGAATAACACTCATCACAGTGTGAATAACACTCATCACAGCGTGAATAACACTCATCACAGTGTGAATAACACTCATCACAGCGTGAATAACACTCATCACAGGGTGAATAACACTCATCACAGGGTGAATAACACTCATCACAGCGTGAATAACACTCATCACAGCGTGAATAACACTCATCACAGCGTGAATAACACTCATCACAGCGTGAATAACACTCATCACAGCGTGAATAACACTCATCACAGCATGAATAACACTCATCACAGCGTGAATAACACTCATCACAGTGTGAATAACACTCATCACAGCGTGAATAACACTCATCACAGCGTGAATAACACTCATCACAGCGTGAATAACACTCATCACAGCGTGAATAACACTCATCACAGCGTGAATAACACTCATCACAGCGTGAATAACACTCATCACAGTGTGAATAACACTCATCACAGCGTGAATAACACTCATCACAGGGTGAATAACACTCATCACAGGGTGAATAACACTCATCACAGCGTGAATAACACTCATCACAGCGTGAATAACACTCATCACAGTGTGAATAACACTCATCACAGCGCGAATAACACTCATCACAGCACGAATAACACTCATCACAGCACGAATAACACTCATCACAGTGTGAATAACACTCATCACAGCGTGAATAACACTCATCACAGCGTGAATAACACTCATCACAGCATGAATAACTCATCACAGCGTGAATAACACTCATCACAGCGTGAATAACACTCATCACAGCGCGAATAACACTCATCACAGCACGAATAACACTCATCACAGCACGAATAACACTCATCACAGTGTGAATAACACTCATCACAGCGTGAATAACACTCATCACAGCGTGAATAACACTCATCACAGCATGAATAACTCATCACAGCGTGAATAACACTCATCACAGCGTGAATAACACTCATCACAGCGCGAATAACTCATCACAGTGCGAATAACACTCATCACAGCGTGAATAACACTCATCACAGCGTGAATAACACTCATCGCAGCGTGAATAACACTCATCACAGTGTGAATAACACTCATCACAGGGAGAATAACACTCATCACAGCGTGAATAACACTCATCACAGCGCGAATAACACTCATCACAGCACGAATAACACTCATCACAGCACGAATAACACTCATCACAGTGTGAATAACACTCATCACAGCGTGAATAACACTCATCACAGCGTGAATAACACTCATCACAGCATGAATAACTCATCACAGCGTGAATAACACTCATCACAGCGTGAATAACACTCATCACAGCGCGAATAACTCATCACAGTGCGAATAACACTCATCACAGCGTGAATAACACTCATCACAGCGTGAATAACACTCATCACAGTGTGAATAACACTCATCACAGCGTGAATAACACTCATCACAGCGTGAATAACACTCATCACAGCACGAATAACACTCATCACAGTGTGAATAACACTCATCACAGTGTGAATAACACTCATCACAGCGCGAATAACACTCATCACAGTGTGAATAACACTCATCACAGCGCGAATAACACTCATCACAGTGTGAATAACACTCATCACAGCACGAATAACACTCATCACAGGGTGAATAACACTCATCACAGTGTGAATAAGCCTCAATGCAGTCTGAAGGGCTACAGTTCAACGGGAGGAGCAATGTATTTCTTTAACAGAGGCCTGATCACAGCGATGTACTCAGTAGGGACTGATGTATTCAGTAGGTTGTTATATGAGTGAGTTCCCAGTTGCGGAGGGAGGGAGGGAGGGAGGGGGGAAAAGAGGAGACAAGATGGGGGTGGCGCTTCCCTGTCCTCGCTAACACTGAGCTTTATCCCCCCCTAGAGCCCCGAGGGGAGCTACGACCTGAACTCCAACGACCCTGACCCCATGCCACACCCCGACGCCAACAACGACAATCACCACGGGACACGGTGCGCGGGAGAGATCGCTGCCGCGCCTAACAACAGCTACTGCGCCGTGGGCGTGGCGTACGGGAGCCGGGTGGCAGGTGAGCGGGGAGGGAGGGAGGAACTGGGGGGAAAGATTCAGTATAAGGGGCTTTACAGTCAAGAGACTGCATGTAAAGAAGTTTCATATTATTCTTTAACCTCTGAAGGTACACAAGGAATTGAGCGCTTGTTCAAACAGTTTCTTCTTAAAATACATTTGAGGAGGAAGCTGACAATGTGGAGGATCCAACCCTGTTTCGTGCACCTGCAAAAAAAAAAAAATTTGAGTCGTTGCCAATTAGTTTTTATTATTTTCTCCCCACTTTGAAATGACCAATTATTTTTAGGCTCAGCTCATCGCTACCACCCCTGCGCTGACTCGGGAGGGGTGAAGATGAACACACGCTGTCCTCCGAAGCGTGTGCCGTCAGCCGCCCGCTTCTTTACACACTGCGAACTCACCGTGCAGCCGCCTCAGAGCTACAGCGTCGGAGGACAACGCAGCTCTGGGCAGCTTACAGGCAAGCCCGCAGGCGCCCGGCCAGACTACAGGGGTCGCTGGTGCGCGGTGAGCTGAGGACACCCTGGCTGACCTAACCCTCCCTCCCGCCGGGCGACGCTCGGCCAATTGAGCGCCGCCCCCTGAGAGCTCCCGTCCTCGGTCGGCTGTGGAATAGCCTGGATTCGAACTCGCGACATCCAGGCTATAGAGCGCATCCTGCACTCTAGCGAGTGCTTTTACTGGATGCGCCACTCGGGAGCCCATAAATAAAAAAGTTAGCATCATTTTTATCTGTGGGACACACATGTCCCTTAAAGGGTTTATGTTCCGTGGTGCTGCAGTGCGAGTGTTGAGTGTGGCGTGTTGTGTGTCTGCAGGGATCCGCGTGCTTGACGGGCCGCTCACTGACAGCATGGAAGCCGTTGCCTTCAACAAGCACTACCAGATCAATGACATTTACAGCTGCAGGTGAGGAGCCGTGAGGCAATCTGAATACACCAGGGAGTCAGTCCCTGCTAGTGTAGGAGATACAGGGGAGTCTGGACCGTGATGCAGTCTGAATACACCAGGGAGTCAGTCCCTGCTAGTGTAGGAGATACAGGGGAGTCTGGACCGTGATGCAATCTGAGTACACCAGGGAGTCAGTCCCTGCTAGTGTAGGAGATACAGGGGAGTCTGGAGCGTGATGCAATCTGAATACACCAGGGAGTCAGTCCCTGCTAGTGTAGGAGATACAGGGGAGTCTGGAGCGTGATGCAATCTGAATACACCAGGGAGTCAGTCCCTGCTAGTGTAGGAGATACAGGGGAGTCTGGACCGTGATGCAATCTGAATACACCAGGGAGTCAGTCCCTGCTAGTGTAGGAGATACAGGGGAGTCTGGAGCGTGATGCAATCTGAATACACCAGGGAGTCAGTCCCTGCTAGTGTAGGAGATACAGGGGAGTCTGGACCGTGATGCAATCTGAGTACACCAGGGAGTCAGTCCCTGCTAGTGTAGGAGATACAGGGGAGTCTGGAGCGTGATGCAATCTGAATACACCAGGGAGTCAGTCCCTGCTAGTGTAGGAGATACAGGGGAGTCTGGAGCGTGATGCAATCTGAATACACCAGGGAGTCAGTCCCTGCTAGTGTAGGAGATACAGGGGAGTCTGGACCGTGATGCAATCTGAATACACCAGGGAGTCAGTCCCTGCTAGTGTAGGAGATACAGGGGAGTCTGGAGCGTGATGCAATCTGAATACACCAGGGAGTCAGTCCCTGCTAGTGTAGGAGATACAGGGGAGTCTGGACCGTGATGCAATCTGAGTACACCAGGGAGTCAGTCCCTGCTAGTGTAGGAGATACAGGGGAGTCTGGAGCGTGATGCAATCTGAATACACCAGGGAGTCAGTCCCTGCTAGTGTAGGAGATACAGGGGAGTCTGGAGCGTGATGCAATCTGAATACACCAGGGAGTCAGTCCCTGCTAGTGTAGGAGATACAGGGGAGTCTGGAGCGTGATGCAATCTGAATACACCAGGGAGTCAGTCCCTGCTAGTGTAGGAGATACAGGGGAGTCTGGACCGTGATGCAATCTGAATACACCAGGGAGTCAGTCCCTGCTAGTGTAGGAGATACAGGGGAGTCTGGAGCGTGATGCAATCTGAATACACCAGGGAGTCAGTCCCTGCTAGTGTAGGAGATACAGGGGAGTCTGGACCGTGAATCAATCTGAATACACCAGGGAGTCAGTCCCTGCTAGTGTAGGAGATACAGGGGAGTCTGGACCGTGATGAGGGAGAAGGGAGGGAATGAGATGGTGGGGCAGGGTGGGGGAGAAGAAGGGGAAGGGAAGTAAAGGATTTCAGTTTTTGATGGGTTGATGAGGAGATATCGGCGCGCCATCCAAGATTCGATAGCAGCCAAGCAAGCTGATGTACGGGCGGCAAGGTCGGGGGTAAAGGAGGGAAACGAAAAGAAAATGTGGGTGTCATGTGGTGTGCAGAGCGCTCCAGTGCTACAGGAAAGAAACTGCACCCCACTAAACTGATGTCACACTCCTCTATACTATAAAGAAACTGCACCCCACTAAACTGATCTGACACTCCTCTATACTGTAAAGAAACTGCACCCCACTAAACTGATGTCACACTCCTCTATACTGTAAAGAAACTGCACCCCACTAAACTGATCTCACACTCCTCTATACTGTAAAGAAACTGCACCCCACTAAACTGATCTCACACTCCTCTATACTGTAAAGAAACTGCACCCCACTAAACTGATCTCACACTCCTCTATACTGTAAAGAAACTGCACCCCACTAAACTGATCTCACACTCCCATCTTATATCCATGCCCATTTAATCTGCATCTGTATTTTTTTTTGTTATTCATTTCTGAGTGTAAGATGCTGGAACTGGTTAATTAGCTGAGACACAGGCTAATGTTTCTTTACAGTTTTAGCCTTTACTGATATTTCATTAACCTTTTAAAATACTACAATACTGTGCAATACTGTGCAATGCTGCAGTGCTGTGCAATACTGCAGTGCTGTGCAATACTGCAGTGCTGTGCAGTGCTGTGCAATAATGCAGTGCTGTGCAGTGCTGTGCAATACTGCAGTACTGTGCAGTGCTGTGCAATACTGCAGTGCTGTGCAGTGCTGGATTTGTTTTCTCGTCTGTTTTGACAGCTGGGGCCCCGATGATGACGGGCGCACGGTGGACGGGCCGCACCCTCTGGGCAAGGTGAGTCAGTCAGTCAGTCACATTGCAGCGCTGCATCAGGGGCTGTGTGAAACACTGCTCTGTCTGCTGGGTCTTACTGAGCTGCAGTATTTACTGCATCCACTAGAGGAGGGGCAGTTACAGGACGTTTCTGTTTGAAGTTTTAAAAGGGGTCACCAGGATGTGAAGACTGCAGAATAGTTATATTTATATATAGATAGATATTAATGGTGGTGTGGATTGCAGTTGAAGTCTGTCTGGTGAAAGCAGTGTAAGATTTATTTGGCAGGACTTTCCCAAACGGCTTTCACTTCCTGCGTTGTCATGTTGTTCTTCTCCTCCTGTTTGTATAGTACAGAGAAGGGGGTTTTAATAACACAGGGTGTGATTTAGTGCTTCCCTAATGTTCTCTGAATGAAGACCAGAAGGTGGCAGTATAGCCCACAGAAGGGAGGCAGCAGCCAGGCACGGAGTGAGGGAGTGAGGGAGTGAGGGAGGCAGGCAGGCAGGGAGGGAAGGAAGGAGGGAGGGAGACAGGCAGGCAGGGAGACAAGCAGGCAGCCTGAAGTCTCAGTCTGTGGTGAAGGTTCGAGGTCAGGTCTTTGACAGGAAGGTAATATCAACCACACGGGTGTGAAACAGTATCGTCAGCTGAAGAATTATGTTGTATAGTTGAACAGTAAACACACAATTAAAATAGCCTGCTTCAGTGTATGCAGATACACAAGCTTTATTGTATTAGGTAAGTTATACTTGAGAGAGGTTCTGGTGGTGATTTTTGACAGTGATCTGTGCAGGACTGTGTTGAAGTGCGATGCACAGCCCCCATTGCAGGGTTGCATTAACCCTTTCTGCCCTGGACGCACCGCACAGAGAGTCGGTTACAATGGCAAGCAGGAGGATCTTTGTGGTTCATCCCTCAGCTCTCCAGCGCAGGATTGATTCCAGAACAAGGGCTGTCAGGGTTAAACACATCTCCTCCTCCCCTGTTAGTTTATCAGTGCTCAGCGTTTCTGCTCCTCCCATTACTAATTCATTCACTATGTCCTGTACTGGGTCTAACTTCAGGGGGTTATTTTCATACGCTTTGAGTGCTGTTTAGGAACGTGGAGTTCAGATACACTGTTTGCGAAAGTTAGTTGACTTTTTCATTGGTGGTTCGGCCCCTAGACACACAGACACACACAGAAACACACACACACATATACAGACACACAGACACACACACACACAGACACACACACACACATATACAGACACACAGACACACACAGACACAGACACACACACACACATATACAGACACACAGACACACACAGACACAGACACACACACACATATACAGACACACACACACACACACACACAGTGACACTGACACACATACAAACACACACACAGACACAGACACACATACAAACACACACACAGACACAGACACACATACAAACACACACACAGACACAGACACACACACACACACACATGCACAGACACACACACACACGCACACAGACGCACACACTGACACACACACACAGACTAAGACACACAGATGCACACGCACACACACAGACGCACACACACACAGACACATGCACACACACATACACAGGCACACACACACACAGATGCACACACAGACACACACACATACACAGGCAGTCCCACTGCAATGAACTGCACAGTCCCACTGCAATGAACTGCACAGTCCCACTGCAATTGCGTGTTCTCAGTTAGGCCCTCAGTTGTGTTCCTTGTTGTTGTGTCCAAGCTGGAACATCCTCCCTCTCTGTACAGCGCTGCAGCTGCTGCTGCCAGACCGCAGGCTTGTTATCGGTATCACTGCTTGATTTTTTAAAATTGCTACTAAGAGGGGAAACTAAATCATATCTTGAGAAACAGCAGGCCCGGTCATAAGAATAATAAAAAACCCTTTTCACTGGCTCCTGCTTCAGTAGCCAAAGGGGTCCCTGGGAAACACACTTCAACAAACAGACGGTCGCCATGGCGATAAACAAAAGCTGGGTTCCTTTCACAGCCGGCCAAGACTTTAACAAGGGGGGGCGGGGGGGGAGACCGAGGCTGGAGTCACTCCCCTTTAATGCAGTCCTGTTTACCTTGGACCAAGACTCTGGTCTGTTTAACCTTTTCATGCATGAAATATTGAAAAGTTTTGACCTACTTTTTTTATTGAAATGGGGGAATAATGGCATACATGCAACAAAGGTAACTCCCTGTCTCCCATCATATGAGGCTATCATGCTTTTACATCTTCAATGTGGCCCCATACAGAGACTGGAAGAGATCTTTTGTATCAGTCCCCATCTGAAGTCGCCATGCATGAAAGGGTTAAAGAGATGGGGGTGTTGCATTGTAAGGAAAGTGCAGAAGCAAAGGCTACTGGTGTACTCTGAGGAATCCAACGATTACAACACAAAGAATCCACCAAGAAGCGCTTCTGGTGCAGGAAGGAAGGAGCAGCTCATTTCCTGTTCCGAGCAGTTTCTCGTTAGTTCTCTGGATAACGAGCCCACGACAGCAGAGCCCATGTACTGTCAGATTAGTGTGGGTCCTCTAGCCCCTGCAACAACTTGAATGGAGTGAGCCAGAGGCTCCACAGCACTGTGTAATGAGCGGTCCCATGCCATCCCTCACAGTCCAGGGTTTCATTTTAATGAGCTCTCAATCAGTTATTCTCTTGTTTTAAATGTGTGTTTTTCAGCCTGGTCACTCAGACAGAGTGTCTGCCGTACCACTGCATGCCACTGAAGCAAACCTGCAAGTCCGCTTGAATGAACGGACTCGCAGGATACATTCGCTTTGACTAACTGGAAAAACGACTTTGAATGAAAAGCTAGGTTTTTTATTGTAGAAAAAGAATGCATGGTGGACACAGGCCGTTTTAGTGATTTATCCGACGTGTGTGCGTGTTCCAAAGCATGTTTCATATTCACAGGCAGCGTGTTGCAGTGTGACATCACAATAGCATTGCTGTTTAATCCCCAAAACACAAATAAACCACTTTCTTCACTCCATCTTCGTCAGTAAGTGGTATAAACACAAGGACTGAAGAATTATGTTTGTTACCCACTTAGAATCATTCTCCCTCTCTCTGTCTCTCTCCCTCTCTCTGTCTCACTCCCTCTCTCTGTCTCTCTCCCTCTCTCTGTCTCTCTCCCTCTCTCTGTATCTCTGTCTCTCTCTTTGTCTCTGTCTCTCTGTCTCTTTTTCTCTGTCTCTCTCTCTGTCTCTGTCTCTCTCTGTCTCTCTCTTTGTCTCTGTCTCTCTGTCTCTCTTTCTCTCCCTCTCTCTGTGTCTCTCTCTCTGTCTCTCTTACTACAATGTTTAAGTCACAAAAAAACATGAACTCATCAGGACCACAGGCCCTTCACTAACACAGTAAAAACTCGTTCGGACCAGAAACAGAGCGTCTCTGAATCCTCTCTCGCTCTCTCTCTCGCTCCTTCTCTCTCTCTCTCTCTCACTCTCTCTCTCTCTGTCTCTCTCTCTCTCCTTCTCTCGCTCTCTCTCTCTCTCTCTGTCTCTCTCTCTCTCTCTCCTTCTCTCTCTCTCTCTCTCTCTCTCTCTCTCTCTCTCTCTCTCTCTCTCTCTGCAGGTTTCCCATGTTTATACTGAGCCAGTATCATAGTTGACCATGGTTTGTTTATAAACATGCTGTACCTGAAGGGGGCTCTGTGTCAGTGTGTGGGTCTGTCAGAGCCCTCCCCGCTGCTGAACCTGTTTGTTCAGTTCATGAGAACGCCGCTCCCTTTGTAAAGCACACTGAGATTACTCCTCGGCTCTGAACCCTGCGCTCCCTTCCCTCTGTTTACTCTGGCACCTAAACCCTGCTGACAGATTCCTCCAGGTGCTCTTAACCCTTTGTGTTCTGGACCCTGCAGTGGCTGTAGTGCAGCATGTGCTGTTATACAAGGCAGTGCCCTGAAATTGGGAGCGGTTCTGTTGTGTTGAGATTGTTGAGAGGGATTTTGCATTAGCTTGTTTTTCCTGCCCTGGTCTGTAGGCAGCTCTGCAGCACGGGGTCATTGCTGGCAGGAAGGGCTTCGGCAGTATCTTTGTGGTCGCCAGTGGCAACGGAGGACAGTTCAGGGACAACTGCAACTACGACGGCTACGCCAACTCCATCTACACTGTGACCATTGGTAAGGAAACTACACCGTGACTGTCTGTAAGAGCACAATCAGACTACACCGTGACTGTAAGAGCACAATCAGACTACACCGTGACTGTAAGAGCACAATCAGACTACACCGTGACTGTAAGAGCACAATCAGACTACACCGTGACTGTAAGAGCACAATCAGACTACACCGTGACTGTAAGAGCACAATCAGACTACACCGTGACTGTAAGAGCAATCAGACTACACCGTGACTGTAAGAGCACAATCAGACTACACCGTGACTGTAAGAGCACAATCAGACTACACCGTGACTGTAAGAGCACAATCAGACTACACCGTGACTGTAAGAGCACAATCAGACTACACCGTGACTGTAAGAGCACAATCAGACTACACCGTGACTGTAAGAGCACAATCAGACTACACCGTGACTGTCTGTAAGAGCAACCAGACTACACTGTGACTGTAAGAGCAATCAGACTACACTGTGACTGTAAGAGCACAATCAGACTACACTGTGACTGTAAGAGCAATCAGACTACACTGTGACTGTAAGAGCACAATCAGACTACACCGTGACTGTCTGTAAGAGCACAATCAGACTACACCGTGACTGTAAGAGCAATCAGACTACACCGTGACTGTCTGTAGAGCAATCGGACTACACCGTGACTGTAAGAGCACAATCAGACTACACCGTGACTGTAAGAGCAATCAGACTACACCGTGACTGTAAGAGCACAATCAGACTACACCGTGACTGTAAGAGCAATCAGACTACACCGTGACTGTAAGAGCACAATCAGACTACACCGTGACTGTAAGAGCACAATCAGACTACACCGTGACTGTAAGAGCACAATCAGACTACACCGTGACTGTAAGAGCAGAATCAGACTACACCGTGACTGTAAGAGCAGAATCAGACTACACCGTGACTGTAAGAGCAGAATCAGACTACACTGTGACTGTAAGAGCAATCAGACTACACCGTGACTGTCTGTAAGAGCAATCAGACTACACGGTGACTGTCTGTAAGAGCAATCAGACTACACGTGACTGTCTGTAAGAGCACAATCAGACTACACCGTGACTGTAAGAGCAATCAGACTACACCGTGACTGTAAGAGCAATCAGACTACACCGTGACTGTAAGAGCACAATCAGACTACACCGTGACTGTAAGAGCACAATCAGACTACACCGTGACTGTAAGAGCAATCAGACTACACACTGTGACTATCTGCCCCCCTTCTCCCTCTCCCTTTCCCTCTCCCTGTATACCTCTCCCTCCCCCTCCCCCTCTCCCTCTCTCAGGAGCAGTGGATGAGAACGGCCGGATGCCCTTCTATGCGGAGGAGTGTGCCTCCATGCTCGCCGTCACGTTCAGCAGTGGAGACAAGATGCTGCGCAGCATTGTGAGTACAGCAGCACAAGGACTGTGGAAACCCTTAAAATCCTCCAGTCCCCTTTCCACTGGTCCCCTTCATCATCGCCGCGTTCCCCTTTTCATTGCGAGCACGTTCTCTTGAGTTTGAAAGTGCATAGCATGTAGGTCTGTCGGCATTGTAGTCTGTCCCTGCTGTCTGTGCTGGACAGAGCGCCTCCCTGTGATGCTGAGCTCTGTGCCGTTCACCTCTCAGTCCCAGTTTCAACAGAGGAGAGAGGACCCTGTCACTGTCTCTCAGGGGGCTGAAATAGGTGCGGATCAACATGCAG
Source organism: Acipenser ruthenus (assembly GCF_902713425.1). Lineage (NCBI taxonomy): Eukaryota > Metazoa > Chordata > Actinopteri > Acipenseriformes > Acipenseridae > Acipenser > Acipenser ruthenus. The sequence goes on from NC_081228.1 coordinate 7,359,796, forward strand.
GAGAGGGAAAGCTGCTCGATATGTGAGGCACCGTTTACAGTGTTTTCAAGGTACAATGAAATGTGTTCGGAATGACAAGCTTAGTTTTAAGACCAATAGGATTCCAAAGCTAATAAAGCATGAGAAAATGGATTTTAAAACCTCAGGGAGTTTCCATTTGTGAGTCCCTGATGCCATGGGGAGGGGGGGGGTATTGTTTCTGTAACCCCCCCACCTCCCTACACCTGACCTACTTGAACCCTGATCCCGTCACAAGTCTAATAATAGAAGTGATGGAATGAGGCTGGCTTCCTTCCTGCTTCCCTGCTGAGCCGAGAAAGAATTCCCTGACAGGAGAGAATTCCCAGAAACAGCACTGTGAGCGGCTGAGACTGGGGTGATGGACTGGGGTGATGGGAGTGGGGTGATGGACTGGGGTGATGGGAGTGGGGTGATGGGACTGGGGTGATGGGAGTGAGGTGATGGGAGTGGGGTGATGGACTGGGGTGATGGACTGGGGTGATGGGACTGGGGTGATGGGACTGGGGTGATGGACTGGGGTGATGGGAGTGGGGTGATGGGACTGGGGTGATGGGACTGGGGTGATGGACTGGGGTGATGGGACTGGGGTGATGGGAGTGGGGTGATGGGACTGGGGTGATCGGAGGGGTGATGGGAGTTGGGTGATTGGGGTTTCCTTGTATCATTGCGATGACAGTGGAATTCCAATCAAGGTCAATCTCAGGTATTTTGCAGAGAATGAGCAGGTTAATATTCTCAATGGTGCTGACGTGTATTCAGATCAGTTGTAGGTTATGACTGCTCCTCTCTGTTTGCGTCACGCCCAGCCCAACGTCTCTCTCTGTGCATCTCTGTGCTCTTCATCCAGCCCTTGTCCATCATTGTCACTTTAAGCACAAAATAAATTGTTAGGGGGCCCCCGAGTGGTGCATCCAGTAAAGGCAGGATGCGCCCTATAGACTGGAGGTTGCCGGTTCAGGTCCAGGCTATTCCACTGCTGGCCTAGGACTGGAGTTCCCAGGCGGTGGGGATGGGGAGGGCTTAGGTCGGCCAGGGTGTCCTCGGCTCACCGCACGCCAGCGACCCCTGTAGTCTGGCCGGGCGCCTGCAGGCCTGCCTGTAAGTGGCCCAGAGCTGCGTGGTCCTCCGATGCTGTAGCTCTGAAGGTAGCTGCATGGCGGGGCTGCAGAGTGAAAAGAAGCAGACGGCTGACGGCACACGTTTCAGAGGACGTGATCTCAGCTAGCCTGCATTGCACACTGCACTGGACCGAGAGAGATCTCAGCTAGCATTGCATTGCACACTGCACTGGACTGAGAGAGATCTCAGCTAGCATTGCATTGCACACTGCACTGGACAGAGAGAGATCTCAGCTAGCCTGCATTGCACACTGCACTGGACCGAACCGAGAGAGATCTCAGCTAGCCTGCATTAACCACTGCACTGGACCGAGAGAGATCTCAGCTAGCCTGCATTGCACCCTGCACTGGACTGAGAGAGATCTCAGCTAGCCTGCATTGCACACTGCACTGGACTGAGAGAGATCTCAGCTAGCCTGCATTAACCACTGCACTGGACCGAGAAAGATCTCAGTTAGCCTGCATTGCACACTGCACTGGACCGAGAGAGATCTCAGCTAGCCTGCATTGCACACTGCACTGGACCGAGAGAGATCTCAGCTAGCCTGCATTGCACACTGCACTGGACCGAGAGAGACCTCAGCTAGCATTGCATTGCACACTGTACTGGACTGAGAGAGATCTCAGCTAGCATTGCATTGCACACTGCACTGGACTGAGAGAGATCTCAGCTAGCCTGCATTGCACACTGCACTGGACCAAGAGAGATCTCAGCTAGCCTGCATTGCACACTGCACTGGACCAAGAGAGATCTCAGCTAGCCTGCATTGCACACTGCACTGGACCAAGAGAGATCTCAGCTAGCCTGCATTGCACACTGCACTGGACTGAGAGAGATCTCCGCTAGCATTGCATTGCACACTGCACTGGACCGAGAGAGATCTCAGCTAGTATTGCATTGCACACTGCACTGGACTGAGAGAGATCTCAGCTAGCATTGCATTGCACACTGCACTGGACTGAGAGAGATCTCAGCTAGCCTGCATTGCACACTGCACTGTTGTGTAACAGGAACGCAGTCCTCCTTCCTTTTTTTTATAGAACAAAACAACTTTGTTTATTCACAGCAGCCGGCGCAGTGAAGCTGTTCCTCAGTCTCTCCCCTTCTCCCCCCTCCTCTCTCTCTCTCTCCTTCTCTCAGTCTCAGTTAGCAGCTGCTGCTTCTGGCTACAGAAGCCTCGTCACCCCCGAGCCAGCACATTATTACAGTAACTTGCTGTTTATTCAGCGATAAATCATCTACTATTCTGGGAATTGTGTTACTGTACACAGCCGAGAGAGAGAGAGAGGGAGGAATAGGAACAGGGAGCGCGGGAAGGATGGGGTGGACAAAAAGAGAGGTAGAGGGAGAGGTGAGCTGCTTTAGAAAGAGATTTGTTGAGTTTCCAGATTTTACTCCCAGTGATCTAGTGCCTGGCGTTTGGCTGTTTCTTTTGGGCTGAGCTGACATCAGCATTTTGGAAGATCATCATTAACTCCCTTAGTAACACTGACAGAAGTGAGGAGAGAGAGAGAGAGACGGGAGAGGAGAGATGTAGAAAGAGATAGAGGGTGAAGAGAGAAGGGTGGAGAGAGAGGAGGTGGAAAGAGTGATTGAGTGAGCGTTAGATAGAGGGTGAAGAGAGAAGGGTAGAGAGAGAGAGAGAGAGGGAGAGAGGGAGGGGAAAAACAAACTGGGGACAAGTTCTTCCCCAAATAGGCCAATCAGGCCACAGAATTCCCTTTACTCTCATCCGAGAGCGAGCGAGCTCTGTGGTTTTTGTGTTTGCTGCTGTTTGTTGCTCTTCTCCAAGGAAGTGGCCGCTTCGCTCTGCTCATGACATCAGAAAGGGCAGCGCCTGTAACTGACACACGCTGGAATTGGATTAACCCTCTCAGATCCACAGCGCTGAGTTCTCTATCCTGTACTGTATTGAATGTGCTGGCTCTCAGATCCACAGTGCTGAGTTCTCTATACTGTACTGTATTGAATGTGCTGGCTCTCAGATCCACAGCACTGAGTTCTCTATACTGTACTGTATTGAATGTGCTGGCTCTCAGATCCACAGCGCTGAGTTCTCTATACTGTACTGTATTGAATGTGCTGGCTCTCAGATCCACAGCGCTGAGTTCTCTATACTGTACTGTATTGAATGTACTGGCTCTCAGATCCACAGCGCTGAGTTCTCTATACTGTACTGTATTGAATGTGCTGGCTCTCAGATCCACAGCGCTGAGTTCTCTATACTGTACTGTATTGAATGTGCTGGCTCTCAGATCCACAGCGCTGAGTTCTCTATACTGTACTGTATTGAATGTGCTGGCTCTCAGATCCACAGCGCTGAGTTCTCTATACTGTACTGTATTGAATGTGCTGGCTCTCAGATCCACAGCACTGAGTTCTCTATACTGTACTGTATTGAATGTGCTGGCTCTCAGATCCACAGCGCTGAGTTCTCTATACTGTACTGTATTGAATGTGCTGGCTCTCAGATCCACAGCACTGAGTTCTCTATACTGTACTGTATTGAATGTGCTGGCTCTCAGATCCACAGCACTGAGTTCTCTATACTGTACTGTATTGAATGTGCTGGCTCTCAGATCCACAGCACTGAGTTCTCTATACTGTACTGTATTGAATGTGCTGGCTCTCAGATCCACAGCGCTGAGTTCTCTATACTGTACTGTATTGAATGTGCTGGCTCTCAGATCCACAGCACTGAGTTCTCTATACTGTACTGTATTGAATGTGCTGGCTCTCAGATCCACAGCGCTGAGTTCTCTATACTGTACTGTATTGAATGTGCTGGCTCTCAGATCCACAGCGCTGAGTTCTCTATACTGTACTGTATTGAATGTGCTGGCTCTCAGATCCACAGCGCTGAGTTCTCTATACTGTACTGTATTGAATGTGCTGGCTCTCAGATCCACAGCGCTGAGTTCTCTATACTGTACTGTATTGAATGTGCTGGCTCTCAGATCCACAGCGCTGAGTTCTCTATACTGTACTGTATTGAATGCGCTGGCTCTCAGATCCCCACACTGTACTGTATTGAATGGGAGTTCATGTTTTATACGGGCCCAGCCTGGTCTCTTATCTGCTCAGCAGGGTGGGGTCGTCTCTGTTTCCCCGGATGGGATCCTGTTTACTGTGTTGCTAGGCGACCGTGGCAGTGTCAGAGAGTTCTGTGTGCGTGTCAGGAAGCTGAGCGATGAGGTCATTGGCAGGGCTGTAGACGGAAATGATTAATTACAGAGAAGAAAGGGCAGCACAAACTCGAACAAACAGAGTAACAGCGAGTTGAGACCTGTAACTGACTCGCACTGGAATCAGATTAACCCCCTCAGATCCCATATCCCCTTCACTCACTGTGTGTATAACTGTACCGCGTCTCCCCTTCACTCACTGTGTGTATAACTGTACCGCGTATCCCCTTCACTCACTGTGTGTATAACTGTACCGCATATCCCCTTCACTCACTGTGTGTATAACTGTACCGCATATCCCCTTCACTCACTGTGTGTATAACTGTACCGCATATCCCCTTCACTCACTGTGTGTATAACTGTACCGCGTCTCCCCTTCACTCACTGTGTGTATAACTGTACCGCGTCTCCCCTTCACTCACTGTGTGTATAACTGTACCGCGTCTCCCCTTCACTCACTGTGTGTATAACTGTACCGCGTCTCCCCTTCACTCACTGTGTGTATAACTGTACCGCATATCCCCTTCACTCACTGTGTGTATAACTGTACCGCATATCCCCTTCACTCACTGTGTGTATAACTGTACCGCATATCCCCTTCACTCACTGTGTGTATAACTGTACCGCATATCCCCTTCACTCACTGTGTGTATAACTGTACCGCGTCTCCCCTTCACTCACTGTGTGTATAACTGTACCGCGTCTCCCCTTCACTCACTGTGTGTATAACTGTACCGCGTCTCCCCTTCACTCACTGTGTGTATAACTGTACCGCGTCTCCCCTTCACTCACTGTGTGTATAACTGTACCGCATATCCCCTTCACTCACTGTGTGTATAACTGTACCGCATATCCCCTTCACTCACTGTGTGTATAACTGTACCGCATATCCCCTTCACTCACTGTGTGTATAACTGTACCGCATATCCCATTCACTCACTGTGTGTATAACTGTACCGCGTCTCCCCTTCACTCACTGTGTGTATAACTGTACCACACATATCCCCTTCACTCACTGTGTGTATAACTGTACCGCATATCCCCTTCACTCACTGTGTGTATAACTGTACCGCACATATCCCCTTCACTCACTGTGTGTATAACTGTACCGCATATCCCCTTCACTCACTGTGTGTATAACTGTACCGCGTATCCCCTTCACTCACTGTGTGTATAACTGTACCGCGTATCCCCTTCACTCACTGTGTGTATAACTGTACCGCGTATCCCCTTCACTCACTGTGTGTATAACTGTACCGCATATCCCCTTCACTCACTGTGTGTATAACTGTACCGCATATCCCCTTCACTCACTGTGTGTATAACTGTACCGCGTATCCCCTTCACTCACTGTGTGTATAACTGTACCGCATATCCCCTTCACTCACTGTGTGTATAACTGTACCGCGTATCCCCTTCACTCACTGTGTGTATAACTGTACCGCGTATCCCCTTCACTCACTGTGTGTATAACTGTACCACGTATCCCCTTCACTCACTGTGTGTATAACTGTACCACGTATCCCCTTCACTCACTGTGTGTATTACTGTACCACACATATCCCCTTCACTCACTGTGTGTATAACTGTACAGCATATCCCCTTCACTCACTGTGTGTATTACTGTACCACACATATCCCCTTCACTCACTGTGTGTATAACTGTACCGCGTATCCCCTTCACTCACTGTGTGTATAACTGTACAGCATATCCCATTCACTCACTGTGTGTATAACTGTACCGCGTCTCCCCTTCACTCACTGTGTGTATAACTGTACCGCATATCCCCTTCACTCACTGTGTGTATAACTGCACCGCGTCTCCCCTTCACTCACTGTGTGTATAACTGTACAGCATATCCCCTTCACTCACTGTGTGTATTACTGTACCACACATATCCCCTTCACTCACTGTGTGTATAACTGTACCGCGTATCCCCTTCACTCACTGTGTGTATAACTGTACAGCATATCCCCTTCACTCACTGTGTGTATAACTGTACCGCGTATCCCCTTCACTCACTGAGTGTATAACTGTACCGCGTATCCCCTTCACTCACTGTGTGTATAACTGTACCGCGTATCCCCTTCACTCACTGTGGTATAACTGTACCGCGTATCCCCTTCACTCACTGTGTGTATAACTGTACCGCGTATCCCCTTCACTCACTGTGTGTATAACTGTACCACATATCCCCTTCACTCACTGTGTGTCTAACTGTACCGCGTATCCCCTTCACTCACTGTGTGTATAACTGTACCGCGTATCCCCTTCACTCACTGAGTGTATAACTGTACCGCGTATCCCCTTCACTCACTGTGTGTATAACTGTACCGCGTATCCCCTTCACTCACTGTGGTATAACTGTACTGCGTATCCCCTTCACTCACTGTGTGTATAACTGTACCGCGTATCCCCTTCACTCACTGTGTGTATAACTGTACCACATATCCCCTTCACTCACTGTGTGTATAACTGTACCACATATCCCCTTCACTCACTGTGTGTCTAACTGTACCACATTACGTTGCCTATCTATGCATCTGTTTTATAATGCATAATGTCTCAACACTACTGTCTGTGTTACACAACCCAATCCTGCACTCTCAGCGTGCTGCTGTGTTGGGTGCAGGGGCAGATATTTATCAAGCAAGGGATTTCAAAAGCAAATTGTGTCGAGTTTTATCCCGTAATGGGTTCCACATGTTGGAGCAGAGATTTCTATCTTCACATTGTGCACCAGTAGCTCGCAGTTAGCTGGAAGGGGGAGCGAGGGATGAGGGAGGTTTGAAACAGATAGCTGGAAGGGGGAGCGAGGGATCAGGGAGGTTTGAAACGGATAGCTGGAAGGGGGGCGAGGGATCAGGGAGGTTTGAAACAGATAGATGGAAGGGGGAGCGAGGGATCAGGGAGGTTTGAAACGGATAGATGGAAGGGGGAGCGAGGGATCAGGGAGGTTTGAAACGGATAGCTGGAAGGGGGGCGAGGGATCAGGGAGGTTTGAAACAGATAGATGGAAGGGGGGCGAGGGATCAGGGAGGTTTGAAACAGATAGCTGGAAGGGGGGCGAGGGATCAGGGAGGTTTGAAACAGATAGCTGGAAGGGGAGCGAGGGATCAGGGAGGTTTGAAACAGATAGCTGGAAGGGGGGCGAGGGATCAGGGAGGTTTGAAACAGATAGCTGGAAGGGGGGGCGAGGGATCAGGGAGGTTTGAAACGGATAGCTGGAAGGGGGGACATGGTGATTTATCCAAGCGGGCTGTAACGTTGATCTGTGGACTGCTGTATTTCGAATGTAAGCGGGTTAACAAATCACAGTGCTGGCACAGCTGCGCAATTTCAGTCCAGCGCAGATGGTTAAAATAGAGCCTACATTGTTTGTGAGCGCTGTGAGAAAGGGTTCGCTGTAACCAGCCTGCCTGCAGTCAGAGAGCCTTCCCGTCAGACTCACACATCAGCACAGAAGACGCTTTACAAACAAGGAGAAACACAAATCGAATGGCGCGAGACCCGGAATGTTTCAGATAAAGTGACAAATCGCCACGAATATTTCTGAAAGCACGCGTTTTCAGAGTGGTGATGGAGGCCACGTGCGGGCCCCTGCTGCGCTGCGCTGGCAGCCAGCCCTGGAAGCCGTGCGGAGCTCATGAAGCACTTCCTGAGTGCTTTCATGACCGGCATCTTTCTTTAATGTCTGTGGTTTTATGTTGTTTTTATCAACCCTTCAGCAGCAGTTATTAACACTCAGTAACTTTCCAGTGGGTTGGAACTTTTCCAGCGGGTTGGATCTCCTATATTTAGTTGTTTGATGAATGTTTGTGTAAACACCCTCTCCAGCCTGCTAGCATTGCTCTCCGCTGTGTAAACCAGGGCAGATTATTTCTCATGCGCAACACACGCTTCAGAGGTTAACAGATGTGTCCGCAGAGCTGTTCAGCACAGGGCTGCACACAAACCTGATTGAGACCTAGAAAGCTGAGGACGCCAATCACAGTGATAGACCATCGATACATATTGAATTACAAGATGATAGAATTGAGATGAGGAGCCGGAATGCAGCGTGAAGGGAGTGCACGTGGTCACGATGCTGTAACCCAGACCCTGTGGTGGTTCAGGTTCGAGCATTTAGAATAAGACATAAGAGACTAGCCTTCCGCAGTATGACAGGCTTGCTGGGGATTTAAACACTTCCTTCTCTGTGTTTTGGGAGGGGAAATGGCTTCACGCAAGGGGTATGATGTCATCGGGCACGCACTGCAGTTCAGGGGCTCTGCACGCGCATACAGGACCAGACCCAGCGTCGGTCTGTTCTCCAGTGGAAACGGGCAGCTCAGATGATAAGTGGTTCGCTTTCCTCCGGTATAGTTCCCTCAGCTCTTAAGGTAGCTGTGGTAAAGCCCATTCTTAAGAAACACAATTTGGACCCTAAAGTCCTCAATGTCTATAGGCCAATCTCCAACCTACCATTCTTAGATAAGGTTCTAGAGAGAGTTGTTGCAATTCAATTACAGAAATTTCTTAACTCTTAATGGTATATTCGAGAAGTTTGAGTGTGGTTTTCGTGCTGCACATAGCACCGAGACGGCCCTTGTCAGAGTTGTGAATGATCTGCTGATTAGCTCTGACTCAGGCTTTCCATCAGTATTAAGTCTCAGATCTAAGTGCTGCTTTTGATACTGTAGACCATTCATCTTGAAAGCACAGTGGGACTGTCTGGCCTTGTCCTATCCTGGTTCAAATCTCATCTTTCTGATAGGTTTCAGTTTGTCTCTATTGGGGAGGTAGAATTGGCATTATCAGAAGTTGTCTGTGGTGTTCCACGGGGCTCCATTCCAGGTCCCTTGCTGTTTTCATTATATATGCTACCGTTAGGTGACGTTATCCGCAGACACGGAGTGACCTTCCATTGCTGTGCTGATGATACCCAGCTAGATTTGCCCCTAAAGCCAGGAATTTCTTTGCCGGGGTGTTATTAGCTACTTGCCTTACAGACATCAAGCATTGGATGTGGCAGAATTTTCTAATGTTGAATTCAGATAAAACTGAGGTTATGCTTGTGAGCTCACAGAACCAAATAAGAGGAAATGTGGGATTACATGAGCTCGACCCTTGCAGCCTCTCATCAAAACTTAAACTAGAAATGACGAGTCTGGGGGTCATCTTTGATCCTGATCTCTCATTTGAGACTCATCTTAGGGAAGTTACTGAAGTATCTTTTTACCTTTTGGGAAATATAGCCAAACTTAGACCAGTGTCTGATGCCGAGAGTCTACTGCATGCCTTTGTTTCATCTAGAATTGATGTTGTAATGTAGCTGGTGGCACGGTGCTGTACACTTCATTACACAAGCAGCTTTTACAAGTGCTGTAAAAACTCTCAGTTATTGCAGCAATGCTGTTCAGGCCCCCCCCCCCCCCCCCCTCGGAGAGCATCACAGAAGTGACCTTTTAAGGAGCTCTCTTGGGTTTTACTGCCCTGTGTTTCAGAGCGGGGGGCAGGGGGAGGTGTTAGTGCTACCAGAGAGGGGAGGAGGGGTACAAACTCATCACTTAAAGACCTGTCTGATGGGCAGGAGCGAGACGTCTTCTCTGCTGTCATCTGCATTTATTTATTTATTTGTTTGTTGTTTGAACTATACAGCTAACCCTGCTCACTGTGACTGGACTATACAGCTAACCCTGCTCACTGTGACTGCTGGACTATACAGCTAACCCTGCTCACTGTGACTGGACTATACAGCTAACCCTGCTCACTGTGACTGGACTATACAGCTAACCCTGCTCACTGTGACTGGACTATACAGCTAACCCTGCTCACTGTGACTGGACTGTAACCCTGCTCACTGTGACTGGACTATACAGCTAACCCTGCTCACTGTGACTGCTGGACTATACAGCTAACCCTGCTCACTGTGACTGGACTATACAGCTAACCCTGCTCACTGTGACTGCTGGACTATACAGCTAACCCTGCTCACTGTGACTGGACTATACAGCTAACCCTGCTCACTGTGACTGGACTATACAGCTAACCCTGCTCACTGTGACTGCTGGACTATACAGCTAACCCTGCTCACTGTGACTGGACTATACAGCTAACCCTGCTCACTGTGACTGGACTATACAGCTAACCCTGCTCACTGTGACTGGACTATACAGCTAACCCTGCTCACTGTGACTGGACTATACAGCTAACCCTGCTCACTGTGACTGCTGGACTATACAGCTAACCCTGCTCACTGTGACTGGACTATACAGCTAACCCTGCTCACTGTGACTGGACTATACAGCTAACCCTGCTCACTGTGACTGGACTATACAGCTAACCCTGCACACTGTGACTGCTGGACTATACAGCTAACCCTGCACACTGTGACTGCTGGACTATACAGCTAACCCTGCTCACTGTGACTGCTGGACTATACAGCTGACCCTGCTGGCTTAAGTGAATGTGAGTTGAGGTGCTTGTTCATGCAGTGTAAGGAGTTGATCTCTCGTAGTTTGTACATGCCCCCCCCCCCCGTCCAGTCCCCCCCTTTCCTGACTGCAGCACCTCAGTTATGTTGTTTACCTTCTCACAGTGGAATTCATCTTTGCTTTGCCTCTTGCTTTGTTTTATTGAAACAGATTAGATCTCTTTGCTGAAAGCTGGTTTGTGGATTTCGTCTGGCTTTGCAGTTATAAATCACTGCCCCCCTCCTGTGTCTCTCATTCTGTCTCAGAGACAGACTCAGAAATGTAAGAAGGGACTGTGCCAGTGCAGTATGTACTTGGACTGAAGTTTCAGTGAGAGCTTCTCTCTGTCTCTGTCTGTGTTGTTGCAGCAAGATCTTTGACACTGAAGCAATCATTTCAACCCCACTATTTAAAAAGGATGAGGTTGTTTTGTTTTTGTTGACAGTCTAGATTGAGGTTGAATGTTATAATCAGGTAGGCATCAAAAACAATGTTTCTCCTCTCCTCTCCTCTGTTCTCCTCTCATCTCCTGTCTTCTCTCCCCTCTCTCCTCTCCACTCCTCTCCACTTCTATCTTCCTCTCCCCCTCTTCTCTCCTGTCCAACTCTCCCCTCTCTTCTCCTTTCCCCTCTCTCCTCTCTGCTCCTCTCCTCTCCTCTCTCCTCTACTCTCCCCTCTCTTCTCCTTCCCCCTCTCCTCTCCTCTCCTCTCCCCTCTTCTCTCCTCTCCCCTCTCTTCTCCTTTCCCCTCTCTGCTCCTCCTCTCCTCTCCTCTCCTCCTCTCCCCCCTCTCCTCTCCTCTCCTCTCCCCTCTCTTCTCTTCTCTCCTCTCCTCTCCTCTCTCCTCCCCCCTCTCCTCTCCTCTCTTCTCCCCTCTTTCCTCTCTTCTCCTTTCCCCTCTCTCCTCTCTGCTCCTCTCCTCTCTCCTCTCCTCTCCCCTCTCTTCTCCTTCCCCCTCTCCTCTCCTCTCCCCTCTTCTCTCCTCTCCTCTCCCCTCTCTTCTCCTTTCCCCTCTCTGCTCCTCCTCTCCTCCTCCCTCTCTCCTCTCCTCCTCCCTCTCTCCTCTCCTCCTCTCCCCCCTCTCCTCTCCTCTCTTCTCCCCTCTCTCCTCTCCTCTCCTCTCCCCTCTCTTCTCTCCTCTCCTCTCCCCTCTCTTCTCTTCTCTCCTCTCCTTTCCCCTCTCTTCTCTTCTCTTCTCTCCTCTCCCCTCTCTTCTATCCTCTCTGCTCCTCCTCTCTCCTCTCCTCTCCTCTCCCCTCTCCTCTCCTCTCTCCTCTCCTCTCCTCTCCCCTCTCCTCTCCTCTCCTCCCCTCCTCTCTCAGCAGCAGGTACCCTTCTCATTTGCTTGACAGGGAGAGACACACTGGAGACAGATGGAATTAAATCTCTGTTTACATTACAAAGAAAAGGAAGAAAAATGGTTGAAGTGGTTTTTTTTTTTTTTTTAATTTACTGCCAGCTGTTCTGAGGATTATTCAACATTTCACCATTCGACTGTAGCTCTTTCCTCCGCCCTCCCCAGCATTAACTCCAATCCGTGTGTCTGTGATTTGTGTTTTGTTAAACTCCCCCTGGTTTAGTGAGCAGACCCTCTCAGATATCGCACGGTGTTGCTGTTTATTCCTGGTGAATCGGATTTGAATCTCGGAGTGGCCTGGGGTTCTGTTGCTCCACTGTCAAGATTGATCATTCATGTCTTTGTTTGTTTGTTTATTTATTTTAAACCTTTTGAATCCTAACTGCCAGCTCACTGTGTTGTGTTTGTATTTCTTGGGAGTATGTTCCCAGTATACTCCCAGTAAGCCCTCTTCCCCCTGCGCTGTGCAGGTGACCTCAGACTGGGACCTGCTGAAGGGCACTGGCTGCACGGACGGGCACTCTGGCACCTCCGCTGCCGCCCCCCTCGCTGCGGGGATGGTGGCTCTGATGCTGCAGGTTCGACCCTGCCTGACCTGGAGAGACGTGCAGCACATCATAGCCTTCACTGCCACCAAGGTGAGACGACAGCCCAGTCAATACAGCACAGTGAATACAGCCCAGTCACTACAGCACAGTGAATACAGCCCAGTCACTACAGCACAGTGAATACAGCCCAGTCACTACAGCCCAGTCAATACAGCACAGTGAATACAGCCCAGTCAATACAGCACAGTGAATACAGCCCAGTCAATACAGCACAGTGAATACAGCCCAGTCAATACAGCACAGTGAATACAGCCCAGTCACTACAGCACAGTGAATACAGCCCAGTTACTACAGCACAGTGAATACAGCCCAGTCACTACAGCACAGTGAATACAGCCCAGTCAATACAGCACAGTGAATACAGCCCAGTCAATACAGCACAGTGAATACAGCCCAGTCAATACAGCCCAGTCACTACAGCCCAGTCACTACAGCACAGTGAATACAGCCCAGTCACTACAGCACAGTGAATACAGCCCAGTCAATACAGCACAGTGAATACAGCCCAGTCACTACAGCACAGTGAATACAGCCCAGTCACTACAGCACAGTGAATACAGCCCAGTCAATACAGCACAGTGAATACAGCCCAGTCAATACAGCACAGTGAATACAGCCCAGTCAATACAGCACAGTGAATACAGCCCAGTCACTACAGCACAGTGAATACAGCCCAGTCACTACAGCACAGTGAATACAGCCCAGTCAATACAGCACAGTGAATACAGCCCAGTCACTACAGCACAGTGAATACAGCCCAGTCACTACAGCACAGTGAATACAGCCCAGTCACTACAGCATAGTGAATACAGCCCAGTCACTACAGCACAGTGAATACAGCCCAGTCAATACAGCACAGTGAATACAGCCCAGTCACTACAGCACAGTGAATACAGCCCAGTCACTACAGCATAGTGAATACAGCCCAGTCACTACAGCATAGTGAATACAGTCCAGTCACTACAGCCCAGTCACTACAGCACAGTGAATACAGCCCAGTCACTACAGCATAGTGAATACAGCCCAGTCACTACAGCACAGTGAATACAGCCCAGTCACTACAGCATAGTGAATACAGCCCAGTCACTACAGCATAGTGAATACAGCCCAGTCACTACAGCACAGTGAATACAGTCCAGTCACTACAGCATAGTGAATACAGCCCAGTCACTACAGCATAGTGAATACAGTCCAGTCACTACAGCCCAGTCACTACAGCACAGTGAATACAGCCCAGTCACTACAGCATAGTGAATACAGCCCAGTCACTACAGCACAGTGAATACAGTCCAGTCACTACAGCCCAGTCACTACAGCACAGTGAATACAGCCCAGTCACTACAGCATAGTGAATACAGCCCAGTCACTACAGCACAGTGAATACAGCCCAGTCACTACAGCCCAGTTACTACAGCACAGTGAATACAGCCCAGTCACTACAGCCCAGTCACTACAGCCCAGTCACTACAGGATAGTGAATACAGCCCAGTCAATACAGCACAGTGAATACAGCCCAGTCAATACAGCACAGTGAATACAGCCCAGTCACTACAGCACAGTGAATACAGCCCAGTCACTACAGCACAGTGAATACAGCCCAGTCACTACAGCACAGTGAATACAGCCCAGTCACTACAGCACAGTGAATACAGCCCAGTCACTACAGCATAGTGAATACAGTCCAGTCACTACAGCCCAGTCACTACAGCATAGTGAATACAGCCCAGTCACTACAGCATAGTGAATACAGCCCAGTCACTACAGCACAGTGAATACAGCCCAGTCAATACAGCACAGTGAATACAGCCCAGTCACTACAGCACAGTGAATACAGCCCAGTCACTACAGCATAGTGAATACAGCCCAGTCACTACAGCATAGTGAATACAGTCCAGTCACTACAGCACAGTGAATACAGCCCAGTCACTACAGCACAGTGAATACAGCCCAGTCACTACAGCATAGTGAATACAGTCCAGTCACTACAGCCCAGTCACTACAGCACAGTGAATACAGCCCAGTCACTACAGCATAGTGAATACAGCCCAGTCACTACAGCACAGTGAATACAGCCCAGTCAATACAGCACAGTGAATACAGCCCAGTCACTACAGCACAGTGAATACAGCCCAGTCACTACAGCATAGTGAATACAGTCCAGTCACTACAGCCCAGTCACTACAGCACAGTGAATACAGCCCAGTCAATACAGCACAGTGAATACAGCCCAGTCACTACAGCACAGTGAATACAGCCCAGTCACTACAGCACAGTGAATACAGCCCAGTCAATACAGCACAGTGAATACAGCCCAGTCACTACAGCACAGTGAATACAGCCCAGTCACTACAGCACAGTGAATACAGCCCAGTCACTACAGCATAGTGAATACAGTCCAGTCACTACAGCCCAGTCACTACAGCACAGTGAATACAGCCCAGTCAATACAGCACAGTGAATACAGCCCAGTCACTACAGCACAGTGAATACAGCCCAGTCACTACAGCACAGTGAATACAGCCCAGTCAATACAGCACAGTGAATACAGCCCAGTCACTACAGCACAGTGAATACAGCCCAGTCACTACAGCACAGTGAATACAGCCCAGTCACTACAGCATAGTGAATACAGTCCAGTCACTACAGCCCAGTCACTACAGCACAGTGAATACAGCCCAGTCACTACAGCATAGTGAATACAGCCCAGTCACTACAGCACAGTGAATACAGCCCAGTCAATACAGCACAGTGAATACAGCCCAGTCACTACAGCACAGTGAATACAGCCCAGTCACTACAGCATAGTGAATACAGTCCAGTCACTACAGCCCAGTCACTACAGCACAGTGAATACAGCCCAGTCAATACAGCACAGTGAATACAGCCCAGTCACTACAGCACAGTGAATACAGCCCAGTCACTACAGCACAGTGAATACAGCCCAGTCAATACAGCACAGTGAATACAGCCCAGTCACTACAGCACAGTGAATACAGCCCAGTCACTACAGCACAGTGAATACAGCCCAGTCACTACAGCATAGTGAATACAGTCCAGTCACTACAGCCCAGTCACTACAGCACAGTGAATACAGCCCAGTCAATACAGCACAGTGAATACAGCCCAGTCACTACAGCACAGTGAATACAGCCCAGTCACTACAGCACAGTGAATACAGCCCAGTCAATACAGCACAGTGAATACAGCCCAGTCACTACAGCACAGTGAATACAGCCCAGTCACTACAGCACAGTGAATACAGCCCAGTCACTACAGCATAGTGAATACAGTCCAGTCACTACAGCCCAGTCACTACAGCACAGTGAATACAGCCCAGTCACTACAGCATAGTGAATACAGCCCAGTCACTACAGCACAGTGAATACAGCCCAGTCAATACAGCACAGTGAATACAGCCCAGTCAATACAGCACAGTGAATACAGCCCAGTCACTACAGCACAGTGAATACAGCCCAGTCACTACAGCACAGTGAATACAGCCCAGTCAATACAGCACAGTGAATACAGCCCAGTCACTACAGCACAGTGAATACAGCCCAGTCACTACAGCACAGTGAATACAGCCCAGTCACTACAGCATAGTGAATACAGTCCAGTCACTACAGCCCAGTCACTACAGCACAGTGAATACAGCCCAGTCAATACAGCACAGTGAATACAGCCCAGTCACTACAGCACAGTGAATACAGCCCAGTCACTACAGCACAGTGAATACAGCCCAGTCAATACAGCACAGTGAATACAGCCCAGTCACTACAGCACAGTGAATACAGCCCAGTCACTACAGCACAGTGAATACAGCCCAGTCACTACAGCATAGTGAATACAGTCCAGTCACTACAGCCCAGTCACTACAGCACAGTGAATACAGCCCAGTCACTACAGCATAGTGAATACAGCCCAGTCACTACAGCACAGTGAATACAGCCCAGTCAATACAGCACAGTGAATACAGCCCAGTCACTACAGCACAGTGAATACAGCCCAGTCACTACAGCATAGTGAATACAGTCCAGTCACTACAGCCCAGTCACTACAGCACAGTGAATACAGCCCAGTCAATACAGCACAGTGAATACAGCCCAGTCACTACAGCACAGTGAATACAGCCCAGTCACTACAGCACAGTGAATACAGCCCAGTCAATACAGCACAGTGAATACAGCCCAGTCACTACAGCACAGTGAATACAGCCCAGTCACTACAGCACAGTGAATACAGCCCAGTCACTACAGCATAGTGAATACAGTCCAGTCACTACAGCCCAGTCACTACAGCACAGTGAATACAGCCCAGTCAATACAGCACAGTGAATACAGCCCAGTCACTACAGCACAGTGAATACAGCCCAGTCACTACAGCACAGTGAATACAGCCCAGTCAATACAGCACAGTGAATACAGCCCAGTCACTACAGCACAGTGAATACAGCCCAGTCACTACAGCACAGTGAATACAGCCCAGTCACTACAGCATAGTGAATACAGTCCAGTCACTACAGCCCAGTCACTACAGCACAGTGAATACAGCCCAGTCACTACAGCATAGTGAATACAGCCCAGTCACTACAGCACAGTGAATACAGCCCAGTCAATACAGCACAGTGAATACAGCCCAGTCACTACAGCACAGTGAATACAGCCCAGTCACTACAGCATAGTGAATACAGCCCAGTCACTACAGCATAGTGAATACAGTCCAGTCACTACAGCCCAGTCACTACAGCACAGTGAATACAGCCCAGTCACTACAGCATAGTGAATACAGCCCAGTCACTACAGCACAGTGAATACAGCCCAGTCACTACAGCATAGTGAATACAGCCCAGTCACTACAGCATAGTGAATACAGCCCAGTCACTACAGCACAGTGAATACAGTCCAGTCACTACAGCATAGTGAATACAGCCCAGTCACTACAGCATAGTGAATACAGTCCAGTCACTACAGCCCAGTCACTACAGCACAGTGAATACAGCCCAGTCACTACAGCATAGTGAATACAGCCCAGTCACTACAGCACAGTGAATACAGTCCAGTCACTACAGCCCAGTCACTACAGCACAGTGAATACAGCCCAGTCACTACAGCATAGTGAATACAGCCCAGTCACTACAGCACAGTGAATACAGCCCAGTCACTACAGCCCAGTTACTACAGCACAGTGAATACAGCCCAGTCACTACAGCCCAGTCACTACAGCCCAGTCACTACAGGATAGTGAATACAGCCCAGTCAATACAGCACAGTGAATACAGCCCAGTCAATACAGCACAGTGAATACAGCCCAGTCACTACAGCACAGTGAATACAGCCCAGTCACTACAGCACAGTGAATACAGCCCAGTCACTACAGCACAGTGAATACAGCCCAGTCACTACAGCATAGTGAATACAGCCCAGTCAATACAGCATAGTGAATACAGCCCAGTCACTACAACATAGTGAATACAGCCCAGTCACTACAGCATAGTGAATACAGCCCAGTCACCACAGGATAGTGAATACAGCACAGTGAATACAGCCCAGTCACTACAGCACAGTGAATACAGCCCAGTCACTACAGCACAGTGAATACAGCCCAGTCACTACAGCACAGTGAATACAGCCCAGTCACTACAGCACAGTGAATACAGCCCAGTCACTACAGGATAGTGAATACAGCCCAGTCACTACAGCCCAGTCACTACAGCACAGTGAATACAGCCCAGTCACTACAGCCCAGTCACTACAGCATAGTGAATGCAGCCCAGTCACTACAGCATAGTGAATACAGCCCAGTTACTACAGCATAGTGAATACAGCCCAGTCACTACAGCACAGTGAATACAGCCCAGTCACTACAGCACAGTGAATACAGCCCAGTCACTACAGCACAGTGAATACAACCCAGTCACTATAGCACAGTGAATACAGCCCAGTCACTACAGCACAGTGAATACAGCCCAGTCACTACAGCCCAGTCAATACAGCACAGTGAATACAGCCCAGTCAATACAGCACAGTGAATACAGCCCAGTCACTACAGCATAGTGAATACAGCCCAGTTACTACAGCACAGTGAATACAGCCCAGTCACTACAGCACAGTGAATACAGCCCAGTCACTACAGCCCAGTCACTACAGCACAGTGAATACAGCCCAGTCACTACAGCCCAGTCAATACAGCACAGTGAATACAGCCCAGTCACTACAGCATAGTGAATACAGCCCAGTTACTACAGCACAGTGAATACAGCCCAGTCACTACAGCCCAGTCACTACAGCCCAGTCACTACAGCCCAGTGAATACAGCCCAGTTACTACAGCACAGTGAATACAGCCCAGTCACTACAGCACAGTGAATACAGCCCAGTCACTACAGCACAGTGAATACAGCCCAGTTACTACAGCACAGTGAATACAGCCCAGTCACTACAGCACAGTGAATACAGCCCAGTCACTACAGCACAGTGCACACTGCTACCAGAGACAGGACACATGCAGGACTGTACAGCACAGCATTGTCTTCACCAAGCCAAGGAAATATTCTCAGTGCTGCAGTAACAAAATAAACGGTACTTAACAGTAACTCAGCACTACACTGAGGTGCAGGAGGAAAGAAGCGCATTCAGCCAGAGCACAGCCTGGCACAGCTGCAGGGCTCCACGCACAGGGAGTCTGTCTGGAGCTGCTGGGAGCGCTGAGCCCCGCAACACAGCCAGCTGGCAGGAGAGGCGGAGGGGGAGGGGGGAAGGGGAGGGAGAGGCAGAAGGAGATGGAGAGGGAGAGGCAGGGGGATAGGGGAGGGGAGAGGCAGGGGGAGCGCAGGCTGTGAGCTTCATTGCCTGCATATATCTGATCTACTATGATTAATCATGTTTTTACCATGCTTTACTTTGTCATTCTTTTGCAGTACACTTTGAGTCAGTGTTGCTGGTCATTATGGGCCAAACTCTCAAAGGTTATTTTTTTACTTCAGATGTGCATTCGTTCCAGCATCAGTTACTTTATAAAGCTGCTTCACAAGCCTCTGAGTCTGACTTGCTTGTTTATTTTCCAGTGTGGTGCCTTTATTGGGTGCGAGTTTCCATTCAAAGAAACATAATGCTGGTGATGACCTGCAGTAAAGAGATGTGTGTGTGTGTGTGTGTGTGTGCGCGCGAGTGTGTGTGTTTGTGTGTGTGTGTGTCTGCGTTTAACCCTCCCTGGCCCCTGACCCCTGCTCTCTGTTCCAGTATGAGGACCGGCGAGCGGACTGGGAGGTGAATGGAGCCGGGTTCCACCACAGCCACCAGCACGGCTTCGGGCTGCTCAACGCCTGGAGACTGGTCAACGCTGCCAAGGTACCAGCCAGAGTGCTAACCCCTGCCTGCCTCAGCCACAGCTCTAAACACAGCAGTACTAAGAGACGCACAATCAGTGCAAAGGCTGAAGTGTTCAATGCTGAGATGAGTTCTGTCTCAGTGCAGTAAGGATCTCTCGCACCCTGATTGATACAGTTCTGTCTCAGTGCAGTAAGGATCTCTCGCACCCTGATTGATACAGTTCTATCTCAGTGCAGTAAGGATCTCTCACACCCTGATTGATACAGTTCTGTCTCAGTGCAGTAAGGATCTCTCGCACCCTGATTGATACAGTTCTGTCTCAGTGCAGTAAGGATCTCTCGCACCCTGATTGATACAGTTCTGTCTCAGTGCAGTAAGGATCTCTCGCACCCTGATTGATACAGTTCTGTCTCAGTGCAGTAAGGATCTCTCGCACCCTGATTGATACAGTTCTATCTCAGTGCAGTAAGGATCTCTCGCACCCTGATTGATACAGTTCTGTCTCAGTGCAGTAAGGATCTCTCGCACCCTGATTGATACAGTTCTGTCTCAGTGCAGTAAGGATCTCTCGCACCCTGATTCCTCTCAGTGGGATGCATGCCTATAGAGCTGCTCACAGTGGAGAGTCTTGTGTGTGCTTTCACTCTGCAGTTGTGCTTGCTTTTTGAAAGGTCTGCATACACATTGCATGGACCTAAATAAGACTCCCTTTGCAGAGCAGTTTGCTCCATTCCAGGTTGTGCTCTGAGTTTCAGAAGACACACCTGAGCTTGTTACCTCTGTGCAGCGGGTCCTGTTTCCATTCCTGCACTGACACACTCAGAGCGGTACGGCGCTGTGTGTACACCACTGTGTCTCTCTTTGTGTCTCTGTGTCTCTCTTTGTGTCTCTGTGTCTCTCTCTGTCTCTGTGTCTCTCTCTTTGTCTCTGTGTCTCTCTCTTTGTCTCTGTGTCTCTCTCTGTCTCTGTGTCTCTCTCTTTGTCTCTGTGTCTCTCTGTGTCTCTGTGTCTCACTCTGTGCCCCTCTTTGTCTCAGTGTCTCTCTCTTTGTCTCTCTCTCTGTGTCTCTGCATCTCACATCTCACTCTGTCTCTCTTTGTCTGTGACACTGTGTCTCTCCTGTGTCTCTCTCTGTGTATCTGTTTCTCTGTCTCTGTGTCTCTCTTTGTCTCTGTGTCTCTCTTTGTCTCTGTCTCTGTGTCTCTCTTTGTCTCTGTCTCTGTGTCTCTCTTTGTCTCTGTCTCTGTGTATCTGTTTCTCTCTGTGTCTCTCTCTGTGTCTCTCTGTGTCTCTCTGTGTCTCTGTGTGTCTCTGTGTCTCACTCTGTCTCTCTCTGTGTCTCTGTGCAGGTGTGGGAGTCTGTGCCGTACCTCACCTCCTATCAGAGCCCCGCGTTCAAGGAGGAGAGAGTGATCCCCAGCGCCCCGGCTCAGCTGAGAGTCTCCTGGAACGGTGAGCCCAGCCTCTGCAGCACACTTCATATCATCACATTTATACTGGACTAACTGTGCGTTCCGTGTGCTTTCGGCTGGCAGGGTTAAGAGAGATGTAGAGAGGTAGAGAAGGAGAGGGAATAAGAGAGGGAGGGGGAGAGGGAGAAGGAGGGGGGCTTGTTCCCCGGTTTGGTTCTTGGCCAGCCCTCCACTCTGCTGTGTCCTTTTTAGGTAATGTTTCTGCTTCCAGTGAAATTGTGAAACACGCAGAGCCGTCCCCCTGGACTGACAGCCTCTCTCTGCCTCTTCCCCCTCCCTCTCTCTCTCTATCTCTGCCCCTGTCTCTCTTTATCAAGCAGCCACACTCTACAGAACAGGACGGCTACAGGGTTACAGTGGAAAAGAGCCTGACCCAATCTGTCCTGCAGCATGTTAACCCTGCACGCCCCAGCCTCTTTCTTTCTGTCCTTCCCTCCCTCCCTCCCTCCTTCCCTCGTTCAGCTCATTAGCCCCTCCTTCCTCCCCCCTCCTCGCAGTTTTGGAGGGGATGGATTCTTCCCTACAAGGAGCGAAAGAGTGAGGACTGAAGCAATAACACAGGCAAGGAAAATGCCAAAACACTGCCAGGAATTCAGGGAGAGGGAGAGGGAGAGGCGAGGAGGAGGAGGAGCAGGCAGGGGAAGGGGGAGATGGGTGGGGGTGTGGCTGGGATGGGTGCTGTTATTATTAACCCCTCTTGTGCTGGCTATGGCACAACATGTACCCATGCCTGTCACCTGTAAACCAGCATTGTGTTGAGGAGTGAGCCTGTGAGAGTGCTTGATTGAGTGATTGAGGGACCCTGATTAACCCCTCCCTCCCCGCAGTGACGGCGGCGGATCTGGGTCAGTCTGGCATGCGCACGCTGGAGCACGTTGCCGTGACGCTGACCCTCACACACCCTCGCCGTGGCAACGTGGAGATCGTGCTGCTCTGCCCCAGCGGCATCTCCTCCCTGATAGGAGCACGCAGAGCCATGGACAGGTGAGACAGAGAGAGAGACACACTGAGAGAGAGAGACAGAAGTGACTTCACCCACCTCACAGAAACAGAAATATTACAACATCTGGACTAGCTGCAGAATATGTGACTGCCTGCCACAGTCCAAGAGACAAAAACGAATCTGCACTGAAAATATGTCTATACATGTGTTTGTTTGTTTGTTGTTTGTGTTTCATACATTGTAATTGCTTTGGCAAAACGTTTTTATTCTTGTCATGCCAATAAAGCTTATTAAATTGAATTGAATTGACAGAGAGAGAGACAAACACAGAGAGCGAGAGAGAGAGAGAGAGACAGAGAGGGAGAGAGAGAAACAGAAACACAGAGATAGAGAGAGACACTGAAGAGAGACACACACACTGAGAGACAGAGAGAGAGACACACACACACTGAGAGACAGAGAGAGAGACACACACACACTGAGAGACGGAGAGAGAGAGACACAGAGAGAGAGAGACAGAGGGAGAGAGAGAAACAGAGACACTCAGAGAGACAGAAACACAGAGATAGAGACTGAAAAGAGACACAGAGAGAGAGAGAGAGAGAGAGAGAGACACACACACACACACACACACTGAGACACACACACTGAGGGACACAGACCCCCCCCCTTTCCTCTTCAGTCCAGACTCGCACTGGAAGTTGTTTGGCAGTGTAGTGATTAGTGTCGTCATTTCGTTTCGTGCAATAACAATGACCGTGCATTCTTTGGAAATCAGTTTACAAAATCAGCAGCAGGCAAGGTTTTGTGTTTCAACACCACAGATAAACTGCCTGAGTTCCTTGTAGCTCGTCTTGTTCTCCAGTAAAAGTAAACCTTGTCCAGCTTTCTCGTGAGCCCGTTCAGAGCTCCAGCTGTTACAGAAGCAGTGAGGGTGATCCTGCCTCTGTCAGTGTTTTAACTGTTTCATTGAATCAGTGAAAACTCCTTTTTGGTCCAGGTGTAGTTCATTATTGTTTCATTTCACCTATCAAACCTGCCTCTGGTTCAGTTCACTAAAACAGACCCTGAGCCTGACTTGAGTCTGCTCCCCTGCCAGCACTGAGCTGAGGGACTGCAGGCAGGCAAGTGGGCAGACAGACAGACAGGCAGGGCATGTCCCCAGCTCAGAACTCGCAGGTTCTTGTGAGTTTAGTGTTTACACAGTCACCTCGTAAGCAGCCAGCCAGAATCTCGCAGTCTCCGGTGAAAAACAGCAACGCATTTCCAGTGCCCTGTCTGGCTGCTTCACAATCTATAACTCACAGGCACTGAAACAGAGCTGCAAAACAAACAGCACCACAATGAATTCTACCATAAAAACAGCATGCTGCTGAACATCCATTCACATGGCTGGGTGTTCTGCACTCTCCAGATCCAAACAGCATGCTGCTGAACATCCATTCACATGGCTGGGTGTTCTGCACTCTCCAGATCCAAACAGCATGCCGCTGAACATCCATTCACATGGCTGGGTGTTCTGCACTCTCCAGATCCAAACAGCATGCTGCTGAACATCCATTCACATGGCTGGGTGTTCTGCACTCTCCAGATCCAAACAGCATGCCGCTGAACATCCATTCACATGGCTGGGTGTTCTGCACTCTCCAGATCCAAACAGCATGCCGCTGAACATCCATTCACATGGCTGGGTGTTCTGCACTCTCCAGATCCAAACAGCATGCTGCTGAACATCCATTCACATGGCTGGGTGTTCTGCACTCTCCAGATCCAAACAGCATGCCGCTGAACATCCATTCACATGGCTGGGTGTTATGCACTCTCCAGATCCAAACAGCATGCTGCTGAACATCCATTCACATGGCTGGGTGTTCTGCACTCTCCAGATCCAAACAGCATGCCGCTGAACATCCATTCACATGGCTGGGTGTTCTGCACTCTCCAGATCCAAACAGCATGCTGCTGAACATCCATTCACATGGCTGGGTGTTCTGCACTCTCCAGATCCAAACAGCATGCCGCTGAACATCCATTCACATGGCTGGGTGTTCTGCACTCTCCAGATCCAAACAGCATGCCGCTGAACATCCATTCACATGGCTGGGTGTTCTGCACTCTCCAGATCCAAACAGCATGCTGCTGAACATCCATTCACATGGCTGGGTGTTCTGCACTCTCCAGATCCAAACAGCATGCCGCTGAACATCCATTCACATGACTGGGTGTTCTGCACTCTCCAGATCCAAACAGCATGCCGCTGAACATCCATTCACATGGCTGGGTGTTCTGCACTCTCCAGATCCAAACAGCATGCTGCTGAACATCCATTCACATGGCTGGGTGTTCTGCACTCTCCAGATCCAAACAGCATGCTGCTGAACATCCATTCACATGGCTGGGTGTTCTGCACTCTCCAGATCCAAACAGCATGCTGCTGAACATCCATTCACATGGCTGGGTGTTCTGCACTCTCCAGATCCAAACAGCATGCTGCTGAACATCCATTCACATGGCTGGGTGTTCTGCACTCTCCAGATCCAAACAGCATGCCGCTGAACATCCATTCACATGACTGGGTGTTCTGCACTCTCCAGATCCAAACAGCATGCCGCTGAACATCCATTCACATGGCTGGGTGTTCTGCACTCTCCAGATCCAAACAGCATGCTGCTGAACATCCATTCACATGGCTGGGTGTTCTGCACTCTCCAGATCCAAACAGCATGCCGCTGAACATCCATTCAAATGACTGGGTGTTCTGCACTCTCCAGATCCAAACAGCATGCCGCTGAACATCCATTCACATGGCTGGGTGTTCTGCACTCTCCAGATCCAAACAGCATGCTGCTGAACATCCATTCACATGGCTGGGTGTTCTGCACTCTCCAGATCCAAACAGCATGCTGCTGAACATCCATTCACATGGCTGGGTGTTCTGCACTCTCCAGATCCAAACAGCATGCTGCTGAACATCCATTCACATGGCTGGGTGTTCTGCACTCTCCAGATCCAAACAGCATGCTGCTGAACATCCATTCACATGGCTGGGTGTTCTGCACTCTCCAGATCCAAACAGCATGCCGCTGAACATCCATTCACATGGCTGGGTGTTATGCACTCTCCAGATCCAAACAGCATGCTGCTGAACATCCATTCACATGGCTGGGTGTTCTGCACTCTCCAGATCCAAACAGCATGCCGCTGAACATCCATTCACATGGCTGGGTGTTCTGCACTCTCCAGATCCAAACAGCATGCTGCTGAACATCCATTCACATGGCTGGGTGTTCTGCACTCTCCAGATCCAAACAGCATGCCGCTGAACATCCATTCACATGGCTGGGTGTTCTGCACTCTCCAGATCCAAACAGCATGCCGCTGAACATCCATTCACATGGCTGGGTGTTCTGCACTCTCCAGATCCAAACAGCATGCTGCTGAACATCCATTCACATGGCTGGGTGTTCTGCACTCTCCAGATCCAAACAGCATGCCGCTGAACATCCATTCACATGACTGGGTGTTCTGCACTCTCCAGATCCAAACAGCATGCCGCTGAACATCCATTCACATGGCTGGGTGTTCTGCACTCTCCAGATCCAAACAGCATGCTGCTGAACATCCATTCACATGGCTGGGTGTTCTGCACTCTCCAGATCCAAACAGCATGCTGCTGAACATCCATTCACATGGCTGGGTGTTCTGCACTCTCCAGATCCAAACAGCATGCTGCTGAACATCCATTCACATGGCTGGGTGTTCTGCACTCTCCAGATCCAAACAGCATGCTGCTGAACATCCATTCACATGGCTGGGTGTTCTGCACTCTCCAGATCCAAACAGCATGCCGCTGAACATCCATTCACATGACTGGGTGTTCTGCACTCTCCAGATCCAAACAGCATGCCGCTGAACATCCATTCACATGGCTGGGTGTTCTGCACTCTCCAGATCCAAACAGCATGCTGCTGAACATCCATTCACATGGCTGGGTGTTCTGCACTCTCCAGATCCAAACAGCATGCCGCTGAACATCCATTCAAATGACTGGGTGTTCTGCACTCTCCAGATCCAAACAGCATGCCGCTGAACATCCATTCACATGGCTGGGTGTTCTGCACTCTCCAGATCCAAACAGCATGCTGCTGAACATCCATTCACATGGCTGGGTGTTCTGCACTCTCCAGATCCAAACAGCATGCTGCTGAACATCCATTCACATGGCTGGGTGTTCTGCACTCTCCAGATCCAAACAGCATGCTGCTGAACATCCATTCACATGGCTGGGTGTTCTGCACTCTCCAGATCCAAACAGCATGCTGCTGAACATCCATTCACATGGCTGGGTGTTCTGCACTCTCCAGATCCAAACAGCATGCCGCTGAACATCCATTCACATGACTGGGTGTTCTGCACTCTCCAGATCCAAACAGCATGCCGCTGAACATCCATTCACATGGCTGGGTGTTCTGCACTCTCCAGATCCAAACAGCATGCTGCTGAACATCCATTCACATGGCTGGGTGTTCTGCACTCTCCAGATCCAAACAGCATGCTGCTGAACATCCATTCACATGGCTGGGTGTTGTAGCCCGTACTGCCCGTCCCCTCTCAGTGCCTCAGCTCTAACCCTTGACGAGCCCGTATTGCGTGTGTTGTTTGTGTTGTTTGTGTTGTTTGTGTGGAGGGGGAGGGGCTCAGTAAACAGACAGGGTGTTCCTGTAACCCCCCCTTGTTTGTGTTTCTTTCCCAGCGACCCCTCCGGCTTCTCTGATTGGATGTTCTCCACGGTGCGCTGCTGGGGTGAGCGGGCGGAGGGGGTGTACACACTGCTGGTGCAAGATCACGGTGAGCAGCGCGGCAGGGAAGGAGTTGACACTGACACGCGCACACACACACACACACACACAGAGACACACACTCACACACACTCACACACGCTCACACACACACACACACACACACACACATGCTCACGCTCACACACACACACACACACACACACTCACACACGCTCACACACACACACGCTCACACACACACGCACACACGCACACATGCACTCACACACAGACAGAGACACACACTCACACACATTCACACACACACACACGCACACACACACACACACACACACACACACACACACACAGAGAGACACACACTCACACACGCTCACACTCACATACACACTCACAGATGGTAAGTGGTAAGGAGGGTGAGTTTAGCTCTGAGATGTTGACTGCAGCTCTTCAGTTTTCACCCCCCTCTCTGTTTTGTTTCAGCTGATGGCCCCCTGACCCAGGGCACTCTGAACCGCTGGCAGCTCACCCTGTACGGCTCATCCTGGTCCTCCGAAGAAGTGAAAGAGAGGCAACAGTACGAGATGTACCAGCTTTGATAAAGGGAGGGAGGGGTGGAGGGGTGGAGGGGTTGAGGGGAGTCTTTCTTCAATAGCCTGGGTCTGTTGTTCAATACTGAATCTCTTTAGCAATCTTGACAGTCTGTCAGGGTCTCCGATTGGTGGAGGCGTGTGTGTGTTAGCCTGTAACCGGCCTCTCTGATTGGTCCTCAGGCTGGTGGAGCATGCGATGGGGGGGCAGTACCTGGTGAGCAGCTTCTCTCTGCCCTGTCCCCCGGGTCTGGAGATCCAGGAGCCGCCAGTCACCACCCTGACTGCCAACAGCCTGAAGGTGAGGGCATTACAAATCAGACTCCTACTGCAGAGCATCGCCCATTCCAGGGTTTACTACAAGCCTGACTAGCCACAGTGCATCGGTAACAAGCTGTGTCTTATTACATGGAATGGATCAAACTGCTATGCAGTGGGAGTCGTATTCCCATTCCTTCAAATAGGACTAGCGCTGCTACAGCACAACCTCGCTATAACGAACCTGTGTGGGTTCAAGCCTTCATTATATCGAGGGGTTCATTCTAGCGAATCTTCACGTCATTTGGGGTCCAGGGGCCAGGTTCGTTCTAGCGAGGATGTACTGTGTTATTATGTTTGAATGCACTCCGGTCCCCCTGTTCTCCTCGGTTAACTCTTCTCTCTCTCCCCCAGTCCTTGCTCCTGTTGGGCTGCTTCGCTCTGTTCTGGTCTCTGTACTACACCCTGGAGACTCTGCTGGCTCACCTGGACTGGAGAGCACTGTGCCGCGGCGCCCCCTGCAGGGCAGGGAGGGACAGGCAGGTGGAGGAGGGAGGCGGAGAGGGAGAGGGGGGGGGGGACCCCATGGTTCCCCTGGAGAGACTGCCTCCTCCCCGCCCACAGTTCTCCCACAACAAGACCCCCGTCCTGCAACAAGAAGAGGAGGCAGCCCCCCTGATCTCCCCCACGTAGCACCGTCACCCCCCCCCCCCCCGGTATACTGGCCCCCGCTGCGGGGGATATTGACAGTATATAGCAATCTAGGGACATGATCTGCACTGGTGCTGCAGAAAGAACCAGGACTAATTCACAGGGAGGAAGGGAGTCAATAAAGAGCTTTACTGAGATGCATTTCAAGAACAGAGCTGAGAGAGTAGAGCTACAGTATATCTATAGCAGTATATCTATAGAGAGAGAGAGGTTTTGGTTTTGGGTGTCTTCAGTATTAGAGGCTGCCTTGTTCCGTGTCTCAGGGCAGCCTGCCTCCCTCCTTCCCTGACTCTGAGCTCCAGGCTCTGGCAGAGTGTCCCTGAGCTTCCCCATGATTGCACTGCTGCTGGAGCTCTCTTCGACGGAATCGGGCCGCCTCTCTTCGACGGAGGAAGTCACAGCGCTGAACTGATCGGAGAAAAAACATTCTGTGTTGATGAGGATGATGAGGATGATGATGATGATGATGAGTTTTAAACTGTGTTGCTCCTCCTTTGGTTTTTAGTTTTCAGTTTGTTTTAATTTTTTAATTTCGATCTGTCAATAGAATTGCTGCAGTATTCCACATTCTCAGATCTGTCTCCCTGCCTCTCGTCTGAGGGGCTACTGTATTGGGAGGGGGAGCTGTGCACTATACTGTATTTGAACAGAATGAAAATAATAATGATTTTTCTGTTTGGCTTGTGCTTTGATTTCTTTTTCGGGAGTACGCAGCCCATTTCTCACTGCTTCCTCCAGTTGTCTCTCTGTCGATTTGCCTGCTTGATGTTACCGTGGAGTTTGGGGAGGGGTCGTTGGGAGACACGGCAGGATGATCCGGTGCAGGCGCGAGGAAATCGGGCGCTTCACTCGCTTCACGCCACCCCTTCGGAGCACGAAATAAAGAAATCTCCTTTTAATAAGAATAATGGCAGAAAACCAGTTTGAAAGAGAGTGGCACACCGTGCTACTGAATGAATCATCAGTCCTGCTTTCAAACACCCCCCTTCTATCCAGCTGCCTCTTTATTAAAGAAGGGAGCCCGAAGCAGAATCACTCACGCAGACTGTTCCAGCTCCAACACCGCTTGTGTAATAAGTGAATATTATTTGTCCAAAAGTTTCTAGTCATTTCTAACCTATACTTTGTTTATTTAGTGAGACTTTCTTGTCCATGCACAAAGCTTGCTGTACTGAGCAATCTCAGCTGAGTCATGACCAGCCCTTTCCAGATCATACAAAGCCTGCATTCCTCATGTGCTTCAGGCATCATGGGTCTGCTGTGCAGGTCACCTCGTTTCCTTTTTGAGGAATGTGTTTTGCTTTGAACCCTGCTTGTACTGAGATCGCAGACGCTGAAACAAGGTTCAGGTAAGTGAAGGAGCTACACAGCCTCGCTCACTCACGGACGATTCCCTTTGGGGGCCTGCTTTGATTCCTGAGACCAAGCTTCCAGATGTCTTCTTGTGCTGTATGACCTGCTGTTGTGCAAAGCGCTGCATGCCTGTGTGACTCGCAGAGCAAAGCCAGTGCAAGCAGGCTTCAAGGGCAATGTGAACTAACTGTGTTGCCACTCTAGTGCACTGGGGTTTGAGATCAGAGCTCTACATCAGTGCGATTTTAAAAACGACAGGTACGTTTTTTTAAACAGCTGCAGCAGCATGTTTTTCCCAGAACCCCGCTCTGAACTCCTTAATGTTAAAATACTCAAATTGCTGTTTTTGTATATTTTGATGGTGCTTTGTAAAGTCGGTTTACTGCTATGCAAAGACCTGCATGCAGTGGGTTAGCCTTGCAAGGAGAAAAAAAATAAAACAAACGAATGAAAAAATAAACAGCCTTATTATTGTGAATATGGGTTCATGAATGAGAGAGTAATGCAGCCCAAACTTAAGCAGAGGTGTGAAAACAATGGGTAATACTGCTAACTGTGGGGCCAGTTCAACAGAAACATTTCCATTGCGTTGTCATCGTCTGTACAGTAACAATACCTTCCCATCGTAATCCAGTGGGCTTTGCTTTTAAGAACATAAGAAAGTTCACAAACCAGAGGAGGCCATTCGGACCATCTTGCTCGTTTGGTTGTTAGTAGCTTATTGATCCCAGAATCT
This sequence comes from Acipenser ruthenus, assembly GCF_902713425.1. Lineage (NCBI taxonomy): Eukaryota > Metazoa > Chordata > Actinopteri > Acipenseriformes > Acipenseridae > Acipenser > Acipenser ruthenus. The sequence continues at coordinate 7,390,733 of NC_081228.1, forward strand.
CATCAAGCAGCTTCTTGAAGGATCCCAGGGTGTCAGCTTCAACAACATTACTGGGGAGTTGGTTCCAGACCCTCACAATTCTCTGTGTAAAAAAGTGCCTCCTATTTTCTGTTCTGAATGCCCCTTTATCTAATCTCCATTTATGACCCCTGGTCCTTGTTTCTTTTTTCAGGTCAAAGAAGTCCCCTGGGTCGACACTGTCAATACCTTTTAGGATTTTGAATGTTTGAATCAGATCACTGCATAGTCTTCTTTGTTCAAGACTGAATAGATTCAATTCTTTTAGCCTGTCTGCATACGACATGTCTTTTAAACCCGGGATAATTCTGGTCGCTCTTCTTTGCACTCTTTCTAGAACAGCAATATCCTTTTTGTAACAAGGTGACCAGAACTGAACACAATATTCTAGGTGAGGTCTTACTAATGCATTGTAGAGTTTTAACATTACTTCCCTTGATTTAAATTCAACACTTCTCACAATATATCCGAGCATCTTGTTAGCCTTTTTTATAGCTTCCCCACACTGTCTAGATGAAGACATTTCTGAGTCAACATAAACTCCTAGGTCTTTTTCATAGTTCCCTTCTTCAATTTCAGTATCTCCCATATGATATTTATAATGCACATTTTTATTGCCTGCGTGCAATACTTTACACTTTTGAAAGAAAAGACGCGAATCTGAAAGACAAGCAATGAGAAGAGGTATTTGTATGTGCACATGTCCACAATAATCAGGTAAACACAAACCGTGGAACAGAAACGCGTGCTGCTTTTTTGTAATGAATAAAATGCATCTGTTGGGTGGCAATAAAGCTGATGTGAAGGTGACACGGGAGTCCTGTCTTGTTTCTGATGTGAGGGTGGGGGTCCTGTCTTGTTTCTGATGTGAAGGTGACACGGGAGTCCTGTCTTGTTTCTGATGTGAGGGTGGGGGTCCTGTCTTGTTTCTGATGTGAAGGTGGGAGTCCTGTCTTGTTTCTGATGTGAGGGTGGGGGTCCTGTCTTGTTTCTGATGTGAAGGTGGGAGTCCTGTCTTGTTTCTGATGTGAAGGTGGGAGTCCTGTCTTGTTTCTGATGTGAAGGTGACACGGGAGCCCTGTCTTGTTTCTGATGTGAGGGTGGGAGTCCTGTCTTGTTTCTGATGTGAAGGTGGGAGTCCTGTCTTGTTTCTGATGTGAAGGTGGGAGTCCTGTCTTGTTTCTGATGTGAAGGTGACACGGGAGTCCTGTCTTGTTTCTGATGTGAAGGTGGGAGTCCTGTCTTGTTTCTGATGTGAAGGTGACACGGGAGTCCTGTCTTGTTTCTGATGTGAAGGTGGGGGTCCTGTCTTGTGTCTGATGTGAAGGTGACACGGGAGTCCTGTCTTGTTTCTGATGTGAAGGTGACACGGGAGTCCTGTCTTGTTTCTGATGTGAAGGTGGGAGTCCTGTCTTGTTTCTGATGTGAAGGTGACACGGGAGTCCTGTCTTGTTTCTGATGTGAAGGTGACACGGGAGTCCTGTCTTGTTTCTGATGTGAAGGTGGGAGTCCTGTCTTGTTTCTGATGTGAAGGTGGGAGTCCTGTCTTGTTTCTGATGTGAAGGTGGGAGTCCTGTCTTGTTTCTGATGTGAAGGTGACACGGGAGTCCTGTCTTGTTTCTGATGTGAAGGTGGGAGTCCTGTCTTGTTTCTGATGTGAAGATGACACGGGAGTCCTGTCTTGTTTCTGATGTGAAGGTGGGAGTCCTGTCTTGTTTCTGATGTGAAGGTGACACGGGAGTCCTGTCTTGTTTCTGATGTGAAGGTGACACAGGAGTCCTGTCTTGTTTCTGATGTGAAGGTGACACGGGAGTCCTGTCTTGTTTCTGATGTGAAGGTGGGAGTCCTGTCTTGTTTCTGATGTGAAGGTGACACGGGAGTCCTGTCTTGTTTCTGATGTGAAGGTGACACAGGAGTCCTGTCTTGTTTCTGATGTGAAGGTGGGAGTCCTGTCTTGTTTCTGATGTGAAGGTGACACGGGAGTCCTGCCTTGTTTCTGATGTGAAGGTGACACGGGAGTCCTGTCTTGTTTCTGATGTGAAGGTGACACGGGAGTCCTGTCTTGTTTCTGATGTGAAGGTGGGAGTCCTGTCTTGTTTCTGATGTGAAGGTGACACGGGAGTCCTGTCTTGTTTCTGATGTGAAGGTGGGAGTCCTGTCTTGTTTCTGATGTGAAGGTGACACGGGAGTCCTGTCTTGTTTCTGATGTGAAGGTGACACGGGAGTCCTGTCTTGTTTCTGATGTGAAGGTGACACGGGAGTCCTGTCTTGTTTCTGATGTGAAGGTGGGAGTCCTGTCTTGTTTCTGATGTGAAGGTGACACGGGAGTCCTGTCTTGTTTCTGATGTGAAGGTGACACAGGAGTCCTGTCTTGTTTCTGATGTGAAGGTGGGAGTCCTGTCTTGTTTCTGATGTGAAGGTGACACGGGAGTCCTGCCTTGTTTCTGATGTGAAGGTGACACGGGAGTCCTGTCTTGTTTCTGATGTGAAGGTGACACGGGAGTCCTGTCTTGTTTCTGATGTGAAGGTGGGAGTCCTGTCTTGTTTCTGATGTGAAGGTGACACGGGAGTCCTGTCTTGTTTCTGATGTGAAGGTGACACGGGAGTCCTGTCTTGTTTCTGATGTGAAGGTGGGAGTCCTGTCTTGTTTCTGATGTGAAGGTGGGAGTCCTGTCTTGTTTCTGATGTGAAGGTGGGAGTCCTGTCTTGTTTCTGATGTGAAGGTGACACGGGAGTCCTGTCTTGTTTCTGATGTGAAGGTGGGAGTCCTGTCTTGTTTCTGATGTGAAGGTGGGAGTCCTGTCTTGTTTCTGATGTGAAGGTGGGAGTCCTGTCTTGTTTCTGATGTGAAGGTGGGAGTCCTGTCTTGTTTCTGATGTGAAGGTGACACAGGAGTCCTGTCTTGTTTCTGATGTGAAGGTGGGAGTCCTGTCTTGTTTCTGATGTGAAGGTGGGAGTCCTGTCTTGTTTCTGATGTGAAGGTGACACGGGAGTCCTGTCTTGTTTCTGATGTGAAGGTGACACGGGAGTCCTGTCTTGTTTCTGATGTGAAGGTGACACGGGAGCCCTGTCTTGTTTCTGATGTGAAGGTGACACGGGGGTCCTGTCTTGTTTCTGATGTGAAGGTGGGAGTCCTGTCTTGTTTCTGATGTGAAGGTGGGAGTCCTGTCTTGTTTCTGATGTGAAGGTGACACGGGAGTCCTGTCTTGTTTCTGATGTGAAGGTGGGAGTCCTGTCTTGTTTCTGATGTGAAGGTGGGAGTCCTGTCTTGTTTCTGATGTGAAGGTGGGAGTCCTGTCTTGTTTCTGATGTCAGGGTGGGAGTCCTGTCTTGTTTCTGATGTGAAGGTGGGAGTCCTGTCTTGTTTCTGATGTGAAGGTGGGAGTCCTGTCTTGTTTCTGATGTGAAGGTGACACGGGAGTCCTGTCTTGTTTCTGATGTGAAGGTGACACGGGAGTCCTGTCTTGTTTCTGATGTGAAGGTGACACGGGAGCCCTGTCTTGTTTCTGATGTGAAGGTGACACGGGAGTCCTGTCTTGTTTCTGATGTGAAGGTGGGAGTCCTGTCTTGTGTCTGATGTGAAGGTGGGAGTCCTGTCTTGTTTCTGATGTGAAGGTGACACGGGAGTCCTGTCTTGTTTCTGATGTGAAGGTGGGAGTCCTGTCTTGTTTCTGATGTGAAGGTGGGAGTCCTGTCTTGTTTCTGATGTGAAGGTGGGAGTCCTGTCTTGTTTCTGATGTCAGGGTGGGAGTCCTGTCTTGTTTCTGATGTGAAGGTGGGAGTCCTGTCTTGTTTCTGATGTGAAGGTGGGAGTCCTGTCTTGTTTCTGATGTGAAGGTGGGAGTCCTGTCTTGTTTCTGATGTGAAGGTGACACGGGAGTCCTGTCTTGTTTCTGATGTGAAGGTGGGAGTCCTGTCTTGTGTCTGATGTGAAGGTGGGAGTCCTGTCTTGTTTCTGATGTGAAGGTGACACGGGAGTCCTGTCTTGTTTCTGATGTGAAGGTGGGAGTCCTGTCTTGTTTCTGATGTGAAGGTGGGAGTCCTGTCTTGTTTCTGATGTGAAGGTGACACGGGAGTCCTGTCTTGCTTTCTGTGGCCAAGTCCCGAGTGTTTGGAAGCTACAGGGGAGTGGAACCGCGGCCAGTAGAGCTGCACCTGTTCACCTGCAAAACCAATCGAAACAACAGACAGACCCTGTGTTGGGTCAGCTGCTCCCCCCGTATTACAACCCCTCTGCAATCTACAGACTGATCCCCCCCCCTTACCACAACTCTCTGCAATCTACAGACTGATCCCCCCTTACTACAACCCCTCTGCAATCTACAGACTGATCCCCCCCTTACTACAACCCCTCTGCAATCTACAGACTGATCCCCCCTTACTACAACAGGTAAGCTGTCGAGTTGCACAACCCCACAGCAGCATCCAGTGGAAGAATGTGAGGGATCGCAGTGTGCCGTGGGAGCTGTGGGGACAGACCTGGGGGGCGTCGTGATGGGAGAGGAGATGTTTGGTGGAATAAAGGTGGCCCTGGTATCACCCTGTGCCACCCTCCAATGACCAGCGTTTCCACTGGAAGTCGTTCTCGATGTTTATTGAAAGGTGTGGAAGGTGGTCATGGAGTTCTAACTGGGGAACGGCCACATGTATGCAAAGGGAGCTGAATGGTTTGCTTGAAGGAGGAGGGCTTCAGTGAAGGCGAATGCCTGTCCTGAACAGCAGCCTGGATCACCCCAAGCCTCGGTGTGAAAGCATGGGAGGCTTCGTCTTTTGCTTTGGCCCTTGTGCCTTGTTTCTTTGTTTCTTCTATGTCTGTGAGTAAGATGTGCGCATGCCTGACGCTATCCTGCTGCATCATTGAGGATCTCTAGTTGTGGAACTCCATGCATTGTAATTAGGATTGCTGGTGTGGTCTGCAGGAAAGAACATGCTGTTTTAAAAATCGACAGAAGAAAGAAGAGATGTGCAGTTTTACTCAAAGGAGACTCGCAAACAAGGCACTCAAAAAAACACCAGGAACAGCAACTCGATTAAACTGGACTTTTATTTTATTATTATTTCAAAAGAAAATTTACAAAATTTGGGGTTTGACAGTGACAGTGTAAGGAATTCTTTACAAAATTAGCCTGTTGCAATTTCACACGAGAGACAGTGGGAGAAGCCGGTCCAGGGAATGGAGTCGTTTTATTTGTTTCTTACTTGGGTTAGCTTCAGATATGTAAGACATTCAAGACTTGAAAATAAAAACAAATTGCAGGAAGTGTATTTTAACAATAAAAATATATATATATATATATGGAATAGAAGGGAGTGTGTGTGTGTGTGTGTGTGTTATGAATAGAGGGGTGTGTGTGTGTGTGTTATGAATAGAGGGGTGTGTGTGTGTGTGTGTGTGTTATGAATAGAGGGGTGTGTGTGTGTGTGTGTGTGTTATGAATAGAGGGGTGTGTGTGTGTGTGTTATGAATAGAGGGGGGTGTATGTGTGTGTGATGAATAGAGGGGGGGGTGTGTGTGTGTGTGTGTGTTATGAATAGAGGGGTGTGTGTGTGTGTGTGTGTTATGAATAGAGGGGTGTGTGTGTGTGTGTGTGTTATGAATAGAGGGGTGTGTGTGTGTGTGTGTGTGTTATGAATAGAGGGGTGTGTGTGTGTGTGTTATGAATAGAGGGGGGTGTATGTGTGTGTGATGAATAGAGGGGGGTGTGTGTGTGTGTGTGATGAATAGAGGGGTGTGTGTGTGTGTGATGAATAGAGGGGAGTGGGGGAGTGTGTGTGTGTGTGATGAATAGAGGGGTGTGTGTGTGTGTGATGAATAGAGGGGTGTGTGTGTGTGATGAATAGAGGGGTGTGTGTGTGTGTGATGAATAGAGGGGAGTGGGGGAGTGTGTGTGTGTGATGAATAGAGGGGTGTGTGTGTGTGTGTGTGTGTGTGTGTGTGATTAGAGGGGTGTGTGTGTGTGTGTGTGTGTGTGTGATGAATAGAGGGGGGGGTGTGTGTGTGTGTGTGTGTGATGAATAGAGGGGTGTGTGTGTTACAGAGTGGAATGAGATCTCTTTATCCCCTCGGGTTTGTTTGATTTTGGTCATGTTGTTGTCTTCATTTTTTGGTCAGGTTTTTGGTTCAAGAGATCCCGTCTTGGACCTTTTAAGACTTTGCTGTGCAGGAGGGATTCCCCACTGGATAGTGCGTGCAGGGATAGGCTGTGCCATGGTCAGGGTGGCTCCTGATTGGTGGTTGTAAGGGGTGGGAGGTCCCAGAGTGTCTTTGGATTGGCTGGGGGTGTTGGTGTGTCTCCTGGTTGGTTGCTCGCCCCTCTCAGTTCAGCTCAGTTGTTGATGATCTGCCTGGGTCGCCCGTACCCAGTGCCCCCTGCCTGTGAAGCCCCCTTGTTGGAGCCCATCTGCAGCCCGATCACGTTCTTCCCCTCCCTCAACTTCTCATCGCTGAAATCACGTGGGTTCTCATGAGATTTCCTGCAGAGAGAGACGGGAGAGGTGATGAACACACGGACCGCCGCATCAGTAATACTGCACTGTTTCAAACAACTTGAAAACATACCCTAATGCACACCATCCTTGCTTCTAAACCACCAGGAATCCACGTATGTTTGTATCCCTGCCCTGCCCTTCCCCGCCCCGCCCATCCCCGCCCCGCCCTGGAGAAAGGAGGCACTGACCTGTGGAACCAGCTGGGGTCTCCCTTGTAAAACCCATCGTGCTTCGTGACGGCAATGCTGCCCAGGGCCATGATCGTCCGCTGAACCGCTGCCAAGTCCTTTCCTGCGGAGGGAAAGAGAGGAGGAGTATGAGAGAGGGATGCTGTGAGCGAAGGACAGGTATTGAGAGAGAGAGAGAGAGAGAGAGATCGCTGCTGTACCGTCCCACAGATCGACGGTCTGGAAGATGTCAGTCTTCACCACCCCATAGTTCTCCGCCGCCTTCAGGAACTGGGCCACCTGCTCCATCTGCTTGAAGGCCATGTTGGAGGCCTGGATCTTCATGATGGGCTTCTCTGAGGGAGGGTACAGGCTGTTTATCAGCTTACTGAGGACCTAGAACCAGGAGAAAAGAACTGTCAGCGAAACACTGGGAATACCCAATACCTACACCCCCCCTCCCCCTCCCCCTCCCCCTCCCCCTCCCCCTCCACTCACAATGCCATCCTTCAGCCATGTTTGGAAGCCCAGCTTGCCAGCCTCTGGCTTCTCCACGCCGCACTGCACCATGATCCACTCCGTGATTCTGTCCTCCAGCTGTGCGTCGTACTTCTTCTCGATCTTGCTCGCCACTTCGCGGCTCAGTCCGTACGAGGGTCCCTTGTTTGCCATGTTCTCTTTTGTCTGGGGAGGGCGGAGGAGAGGGGGGAGTTAGAGACTCGGCAGAGACGCACTCAATCCAAAGCCGACACCAGCAGCTGCAGCTCCTGCCTCTGGGAAGGTAAAGCAGCCCGGGCTTCCTTTCTGTTACTCTCTCTCGCTGTATTCATTCATTTACCAAACCATGTAAAACACAGCCCTCAAACTGGACAGCCTGGCCCGCCAACTGCGCCATCTGTTTGGACCTCGGTCTCAGCCAGACCTAGCAGGTGTGGTGTCCAGCTGGTTGATGTAGGACCCCACTCTGTCCTGCAGCATCATTTCTTGCTGGGAGATCACAGTGTCCCTGATGTTATTAACTCAGAGAGTGAATGCTTTTTACTTGCTGTGAAAATGCATAGCATTGAAACAGAGAATCACAGAGTAACGGCTGCTTGGCTACACTGTACTGGCAGTTTAAGAGAATTCTGCTCTCATTGTAAGATTCACACTGGAGCTGCAGTTTGAGGTCAATGTGTATTTGCATCACAGCATTAACTGTAGGTATAGAATCTTAACTGCTACTCACACAGCTACGCGTCTCATTTCAGTGCTGCCTTGGGTAAAAGCAAGCTAACAAGCGTGGTCACACACACACACACACAAACACGCGGTGAAGTGTGGAAAGACATGCGGACTGCACACGCTAGTGACCCTTCCCATGTCCTCGAATGTTCACCTGTGATGCCATCTCGAAGAGTGTCTGTCAATCGCTGAGAAAGCAGCTTCCGTTCCTGAGGGGTTAAAGGTCAGAACTGTTACAGAGGAGAACCCACACATGCTCAATTCCGTGAGGAAACCACCGGAGACGGGTTCCATTCACACAGCCCTTAGTTCTGCTGGAGAAGTGGTTTCCCCCTGGCAGTACCCCCTCATAGAGATCATAGTCTCTTCAGAATGGATTTGTGAACCCTTACTTACACAGCGGCCCAGGGAGGCACAGGTGACTTACACACATGTGTACAGACCTCTGAAACAAGTTGCTATAAATAAACGGGAGATCAGAGGATTGAATCCCTCAGTGCAAGCCCAATGTCATGTCCAGAATCTGCTCGTTCCTGTTCGTTGGCACACAGCATCTCAAGAACCTTTCTGTTAGTGGAAACGTGGCTTAACGAAAGGCCACGAAAACCAAGGATTTGTGTCCAGTCAATTAGTGCTTACAGTGCTACAGATTAACGGACTGAAGCAATGGACAGTGACCCAGACAAGCTGCGGCTGGCACTGTCCAGGGAGCAGTGTTGTGTCGGAGCAGCACTGGACAGATCCCTCCCAGACCGGCCCAGCTCTGCTCAGCACTGGGGTTCTGCTGATTTCCAGTCTGTCACTGTGGTTCAAGGGATAAACGGCAGGTTTGAAACTCAGTGTGTCAATCCGTTTATAACAGATGCACCTCATTGCTGGAAGCTCTGCTCTGTATATTATAGAGCAGTTGAGTTTGTCAACCAACAAAGAAACCAGAAGCTGTATGTTTGAACTCCACTTCCCAATTCGTTTGGTTACCCCAAGCTCACCCTCAGCTGCCAGCAATGCTTTTAAAAAGACGACGGCATTGCTGAGGGATTGGTTGCTGAAGTGTGCTTGCTGTGCGGAAATCAATCAAAAATAATAAACAGCCCTTTGGAGTCGCCAGGGTTTACTGCTGACATGGATATTTCCAGCTTGCCCTTTTCACAGCTACAGCATTACATTGAATTGAAGTGAAATCCAATTGAGCACGGCTGCGGTCGTCCCATGCCAGCTCCTGAATGTTTAAAGATGTGCTGCTGTGCTCGAGAGCTGCAGGAATGCATCAGAAATGCAGTGCGACACCACAGACCCAGAGAGCAACGCTGCACAAAGAGAAACCGGCTGTGAGAGCGAGGGAGAGAGAGAGACTGTGTGTGTGTGAGAGAGGGAGAGAGACTGTGTGTGTGTGTGAGAGAGAGAGAGAGACTGTGTGTGTGTGTGAGAGAGAGAGAGGGAGAGACTGTGTGTGTGTGTGAGAGAGAGACTGTGTGAGAGGGAGAGACTGTGTGTGAGAGGGAGAGACTGTGTGTGAGGGAGAGAGAGACTGTGTGTGTGTGTGTGAGAGGGAGAGACTGTGTGAGAGGGAGTGTGAGACAGAGAGAGAGAGAGACTGTGTGTGAGAGTGAGAGAGGGAGAGACTGTGTGAGAGGGAGTGTGAGAGGGAGAGAGAGAGAGAGAGAGACTGTGTGAGAGGGAGTGTGAGAGAGAGAGAGACTGTGTGTGAGAGTGAGAGAGGAGAGACTGTGTGTGAGAGGGAGTGTGAGAGGGAGAGTGTGTGCGAGAGGGAGTGTGAGAGAGAGAGAGACTGTGTGTGTGTGTGAGAGGGAGAGACTGTGAGAGTGTGAGGGAGTGTGAGAGAGAGACTGTGTGTGAGAGTGAGAGGGAGTGTGTGTGAGAGGGAGTGTGAGAGAGACTGTGTGTGAGGGAGTGTGAGGGAGAGAGAGACTGAGTGTGTGTGTGAGAGGGAGTGTGAGAGGGAGAGAGAGAGACTGTGTGAGAGAGAGGGAGAGACTGTGTGTGAGAGGGAGTGTGAGAGGGAGAGACTGTGTGTGAGAGGGAGTGTGAGAGGGAGAGACTGTGTGTGAGAGGGAGTGTGAGAGAGGGAGTGTGAGAGACTGTGTGTGTGAGACTGTGCAAGTGTGAGTGTCTGTATGTGTGTGCAAGTGAGACTGTGAGAGAGTGTGAGAGTGTGAGAGAGAGAGACTGTGTGAGTGTGTGTGAGTGAGACTGTGTGTGAGAGACTGTGTGAGAGAGAGAGAGGAGAGAAAGAGAGAGAGAGAGAGTGTGTGTGAGAGTGTTTGACATCATTTCAGTCCAGTAATGGTTCAAGATTGTTGTGCCTCACCTGAGCAAACAGGTGATGCACAGGTGATTCATTTTCCTATCTATAAAACAGATGGGAAGATGAAGGTGGTCCAGGTGTGCACAGAGTGACGGGAGAGGATAGGAGTGCTCTCATTTCTGGATGGTATTTTTTGTCTCCATATTGCTTCCACACGTTTCCTGGCTTCACGGCCGGTGAGCTGGGAGCTGTGTAAAAGTCTCCTGCAGGTATTCTGACACTCGCTTATATTCGGGATGGGATGAAAGGGCAGCAGAAATCATTTCAGTGCTACAGACCCTCAGTGCAACGCGCACCTGGTGCTCGTCTCTGATCTTGCAGGGGCTGGGTCTCCCCTGCTCTCTCCTGCTCTACAGCTCTGCTTGGTATCTCTGCTCTCACTCTGGGCTCTTGCTGTGCTGTGCTCTCCCCTGCCCTCTCCTGCTCTACAGCTCTGCTTGGTATCTCTGCTCTCACTCTGGGCTCTTGCTGTGCTGTGCTCTCTCCTGCTCTACAGCTCTGCTTGGTATCTCTGCTCTCACTCTGGGCTCTTGCTGTGCTGTGCTCTCCCCTGCCCTCTCCTGCTCTACAGCTCTGCTTGGTATCTCTGCTCTCACTCTGGGCTCTTGCTGTGCTGTGCTCTCTCCTGCTCTCTCCTGCTCTACAGCTCTGCTTGGTATCTCTGCTCCTACTCTGTGCTCTTGCTGTGCTGTGCTCTCCCCTGCTCTCTCCTGCTCTACAGCTCTGCTTGGTATCTCTGCTCTCACTCTGGGCTCTTGCTGTGCTGTGCTCTCCCCTGCTCTCTCCTGCTCTACAGCTCTGCTTGGTATCTCTGCTCTCACTCTGGGCTCTTGCTGTGCTGTGCTGTGCTCTCCCCTGCTCTCTCCTGCTCTACAGCTCTGCTTGGTATCTCTGCTCTCACTCTGGGCTCTTGCTGTGCTGTGCTCTCCCCTGCTCTCTCCTGCTCTACAGCTCTGCTTGGTATCTCTGCTCTCACTCTGGGCTCTTCCTGTGCTGTGCTCTCCCCTGCTCTCTCCTGCTCTACAGCTCTGCTTGGTATCTCTGCTCTCACTCTGGGCTCTTGCTGTGCTGTGCTCTCCCCTGCTCTCTCCTGCTCTACAGCTCTGCTTGGTATCTCTGCTCTCTCCTGCTCTCTCCTGCTCTACAGCTCTGCTTGGTATCTCTGCTCTGCACACTCCACCAGGGCTGCAGTTTCCTGCCGTTTTCCTTTCCAGATCTATAAATACATTGCAATACACCAGAACACACGAATATGCCATTCCACTCCAATCAAAACAAAACACCACCCGTCCAGTGTACCAGAGCAGCTGAATATCGCGGGTCTGGTGTCGTTCCTGCGAGATCTGTGTCCACGTGTAGTTTGCAGTTAAACCTAAAATCTGTGCTAGTTAAATATATTTATATCTTTTTCATTTACCAAAAGTATCGAAAATCTGGATAAACAAGCAGTCTCTGGCTGTTTGATATTAGGGGGATGTGTGGATTCCAAGACAGTGTGTATCCCACGGAGTCAACAGTGGGAGTCCAGTGCTTCACTCACAGATGTTTTGCCTGCGAGTTGCAGTGGGACACGAAGCTGAGCACGGCAACGCCTGTTTCCACCCCCGTCTCTCTGTGCACTCTGATGTGACCCGTGCACCAGATTCACTCCCTGGCACTGATCCCTATCATGTGACCCGTGCACCGGATTCACTCCCTGGCACTGATCCCTATCATGTGACCCGTGCACCGGATTCACTCCCTGGCACTGATCCCTGTCATGTGACCTGTGCACTGAGTTCACTCCCTGGCAGTGATCCTCTTGCCCCTGTTCAAGAACACACTGCTTCACTGGGCTGCAGTGCCTGCAGCTCACCCCCTGGAAGCCCTGAACCACAGCGCCCCCCTGTGGCTTCACACAGGTACTGAACCAGCAATGGGTGTGGCCATTTTAAGTTTTTTTTTTTTTATGTAATTTTACAGCAAGTCTTAAAAGCCATTTTGAAATGAAAAAAAAATAAAAAATTGTAAGTAAAAACAATAAATGAGCTGGGACTAACAGAAGTGATCGCAGACACATCGTCTAACTGCTACAGGTTGCTGTAAAGCTACAATGACTTGTCACGACTACATCTCACTTTGCTGACCATTCACTACCCGTCTAGCTCTTCAGATGCGAGAGCGGAGCCAGGAGCAATGTTCCTGCACCGCTGAACACACGCTACCCGACCCCTGTGCTTCCATCTCAGCCCCTCATCACCAGCCTGCCTGACGGGCTCCCCAGAGCACAGCTAAACACAACGCTACTAAAACACGCTTCAATTAGGACTGCCACCTGTGGCTCGGTTCAAAAACTTCCAGACACATCCGCACACGTACAATTACAAACCGGCACACAGAAAACAGCCTTTCATTTAATCATGGGCTCTTCTGAAACTTCTATACCTTTGGCAGCTTTAAAAAAAAAAAAACATTCACAAACAAAACCAGGATCCCACACAGTAAACCACCTGCATTGAAACATATTCACAAACAAAACCAGGATCCCACACAGTAAAGCGCCTGCATTGTTGTTGTGTCGACTTACTTGGTTGCTGGAGAGGGAGTGTGCGTCTGTGTTTCCTGAGCGAGGTCGAGTGGAGACTGCAGATGTTCTGAGCTGGAAGGGTGCTGTAAAGAGCCCTGTTGAGCAGCGTGATTTCACTCCGCCCAGCCCAGGAGAGAGGAAACCCCTTAAAAGGACACGGCTCTTTTTTTTAACAGACTCCTTATTTGGAATGAGGGGCTCAGCAGACTAGGCTTGTAGCCAAAGGGCTTGGTTTTGGTCAACATTCTCCAAATACCAGGGCGTCTGTTGATTTAAGAGGAGCGTGGACCCAGGGCTAGAGGAGTTAGCAGCCCTTTTATAGACAGGATCCTGAGAGAGGCACTGCTGAGTGCTATGTGCTCATCGGGAGTTAAAGCAACATGCCACAGGAGCTGCTTAGCTAATCTTTTACTTAGCTAAACATTACTCAGCAGCAGCAGCAGCCCAAGAGTTCAGCTGTGAATCTGATAACCCCCCCCAGAGCTCGGATTAATCACATCTGATCTGAGACTCCTATCAGAGCATGCAGACTGAACACACCTGAGCTGAGACTCCTATCAGAGCATGGACTGAACACACCTGAGCTGAGACTCCTATCAGAGCATGGACTGAACACACCTGAGCTGATCTGAGACTCCTATCAGAGCATGGATTGAACACACCTGAGCTGAGACTCCTATCAGAGCATGGACTGAACACACCTGAGCTGATCTGAGACTCCTATCCGAGCATGGACTGAACACACCTGAGCTGAGACTCCTATCAGAGCATGGACTGAACACACCTGAGACTCCTATCCTCCTGCAGTCTCTCTCTCCCGTGCAGTGAGAGGGTGTGTTTGTGCTGCAGTCTCTCTCTCTCCTGTGCAGTGAGAGGGTGTGTTTGTGCTGCAGTCTCTCTCTCCTGTGCAGTGAGAGGGTGTGTTTGTGCTGCAGTCTCTCTCTCTCCTGTGCAGTGAGAGGGTGTGTTTGTACTGCAGTCTCTCTCTCTCCTGTGCAGTGAGAGGGTGTGTTTGTACTGCAGTCTCTCTCTCCCGTGCAGTGAGAGGGTGTGTTTGTGCTGCAGTCTCTCTCTCCCGTGCAGTGAGAGGGTGTGTTTGTGCTGCAGTCTCTCTCTCCCGTGCAGTGAGAGGGTGTGTTTGTGCTGCAGTCTCTCTCTCCCGTGCAGTGAGAGGGTGTGTTTGTACTGCAGTCTCTCTCTCTCCTGTGCAGTGAGAGGGTGTGTTTGTACTGCAGTCTCTCTCTCCCGTGCAGTGAGAGGGTGTGTTTGTGCTGCAGTCTCTCTCTCCCGTGCAGTGAGAGGGTGTGTTTGTGCTGCAGTCTCTCTCTCCCGTGCAGTGAGAGGGTGTGTTTGTACTGCAGTCTCTCTCTCCTGTGCAGTGAGAGGGTGTGTTTGTACTGCAGTCTCTCTCTCCCGTGCAGTGAGAGGGTGTGTTTGTGCTGCAGTCTCTCTCTCCTGTGCAGTGAGAGGGTGTGTTTGTACTGCAGTCTCTCTCTCCCGTGCAGTGAGAGGGTGTGTTTGTGCTGCAGTCTCTCTCTCCTGTGCAGTGAGAGGGTGTGTTTGTACTGCAGTCTCTCTCCCGTGCAGTGAGAGGGTGTGTTTGTGCTGCAGTCTCTCTCTCTCCCGTGCAGTGAGAGGGTGTGTTTGTACTGCAGTCTCTCTCTCTCCTGTGCAGTGAGAGGGTGTGTTTGTACTGCAGTCTCTCTCTCCCGTGCAGTGAGAGGGTGTGTTTGTACTGCAGTCTCTCTCTCCCGTGCAGTGAGAGGGTGTGTTTGTACTGCAGTCTCTCTCTCCCGTGCAGTGAGAGGGTGTGTTTGTGCTGCAGTCTCTCTCTCTCCCGTGCAGTGAGAGGGTGTGTTTGTGCTGCAGTCTCTCTCTCCTGTGCAGTGAGAGGGTGTGTTTGTACTGCAGTCTCTCTCTCCCGTGCAGTGAGAGGGTGTGTTTGTACTGCAGTCTCTCTCTCCCGTGCAGTGAGAGGGTGTGTTTGTGCTGCAGTCTCTCTCTCCTGTGCAGTGAGAGGGTGTGTTTGTACTGCAGTCTCTCTCCCGTGCAGTGAGAGGGTGTGTTTGTGCTGCAGTCTCTCTCTCTCCTGTGCAGTGAGAGGGTGTGTTTGTACTGCAGTCTCTCTCTCTCCTGTGCAGTGAGAGGGTGTGTTTGTACTGCAGTCTCTCTCTCCCGTGCAGTGAGAGGGTGTGTTTGTACTGCAGTCTCTCTCTCCCGTGCAGTGAGAGGGTGTGTTTGTGCTGCAGTCTCTCTCTCTCCCGTGCAGTGAGAGGGTGTGTTTGTGCTGCAGTCTCTCTCTCCTGTGCAGTGAGAGGGTGTGTTTGTGCTGCAGTCTCTCTCTCTCCTGTGCAGTGAGAGGGTGTGTTTGTGCTGCAGTCTCTCTCTCCTGTGCAGTGAGAGGGTGTGTTTGTGCTGCAGTCTCTCTCTCTCCCGTGCAGTGAGAGGGTGTGTTTGTACTGCAGTCTCTCTCTCCTGTGCAGTGAGAGGGTGTGTTTGTGCTGCAGTCTCTCTCTCTCCTGTGCAGTGAGAGGGTGTGTTTGTGCTGCAGTCTCTCTCTCCTGTGCAGTGAGAGGGTGTGTTTGTGCTGCAGTCTCTCTCTCTCCCGTGCAGTGAGAGGGTGTGTTTGTGCTGCAGTCTCTCTCTCTCCTGTGCAGTGAGAGGGTGTGTTTGTGCTGCAGTCTCTCTCTCCCGTGCAGTGAGAGGGTGTGTTTGTACTGCAGTCTCTCTCTCCCGTGCAGTGAGAGGGTGTGTTTGTGCTGCAGTCTCTCTCTCCCGTGCAGTGAGAGGGTGTGTTTGTACTGCAGTCTCTCTCTCTCCTGTGCAGTGAGAGGGTGTGTTTGTACTGCAGTCTCTCTCTCTCCTGTGCAGTGAGAGGGTGTGTTTGTGCTGCAGTCTCTCTCTCCTGTGCAGTGAGAGGGTGTGTTTGTACTGCAGTCTCTCTCTCCCGTGCAGTGAGAGGATGTGTTTGTACTGCAGTCTCTCTCTCTCCCGTGCAGTGAGAGGGTGTGTTTGTACTGCAGTCTCTCTCTCCCGTGCAGTGAGAGGGTGTGTTTGTACTGCAGTCTCTCTCTCTCCCGTGCAGTGAGAGGGTGTGTTTGTACTGCAGTCTCTCTCTCCTGTGCAGTGAGAGGGTGTGTTTGTGCTGCAGTCTCTCTCTCCTGTGCAGTGAGAGGGTGTGTTTGTACTGCAGTCTCTCTCTCCCGTGCAGTGAGAGGGTGTGTTTGTGCTGCAGTCTCTCTCTCTCCTGTGCAGTGAGAGGGTGTGTTTGTGCTGCAGTCTCTCTCTCCTGTGCAGTGAGAGGGTGTGTTTGTACTGCAGTCTCTCTCTCCCGTGCAGTGAGAGGGTGTGTTTGTGCTGCAGTCTCTCCCGTGCAGTGAGAGGGTGTGTTTGTACTGCAGTCTCTCTCTCCCGTGCAGTGAGAGGGTGTGTTTGTGCTGCAGTCTCTCTCTCCTGTGCAGTGAGAGGGTGTGTTTGTGCTGCAGTCTCTCTCTCCCGTGCAGTGAGAGGGTGTGTTTGTACTGCAGTCTCTCTCTCTCCTGTGCAGTGAGAGGGTGTGTTTGTACTGCAGTCTCTCTCTCCTGTGCAGTGAGAGGGTGTGTTTGTACTGCAGTCTCTCTCTCTCCCGTGCAGTGAGAGGGTGTGTTTGTACTGCAGTCTCTCTCTCTCCCGTGCAGTGAGAGGGTGTGTTTGTGCTGCAGTCTCTCTCTCCTGTGCAGTGAGAGGGTGTGTTTGTACTGCAGTCTCTCTCTCCCGTGCAGTGAGAGGGTGTGTTTGTGCTGCAGTCTCTCCCGTGCAGTGAGAGGGTGTGTTTGTACTGCAGTCTCTCTCTCCCGTGCAGTGAGAGGGTGTGTTTGTGCTGCAGTCTCTCTCTCCTGTGCAGTGAGAGGGTGTGTTTGTGCTGCAGTCTCTCTCTCCCGTGCAGTGAGAGGGTGTGTTTGTACTGCAGTCTCTCTCTCTCCTGTGCAGTGAGAGGGTGTGTTTGTGCTGCAGTCTCTCTCTCCTGTGCAGTGAGAGGGTGTGTTTGTACTGCAGTCTCTCTCTCTCCCGTGCAGTGAGAGGGTGTGTTTGTACTGCAGTCTCTCTCTCCCGTGCAGTGAGAGGGTGTGTTTGTACTGCAGTCTCTCTCTCCTGTGCAGTGAGAGGGTGTGTTTGTGCTGCAGTCTCTCTCTCCCGTGCAGTGAGAGGGTGTGTTTGTACTGCAGTCTCTCTCTCTCCCGTGCAGTGAGAGGGTGTGTTTGTACTGCAGTCTCTCTCTCCCGTGCAGTGAGAGGGTGTGTTTGTGCTGCAGTCTCTCTCTCCCGTGCAGTGAGAGGGTGTGTTTGTGCTGCAGTCTCTCCCGTGCAGTGAGAGGGTGTGTTTGTACTGCAGTCTCTCTCTCTCCCGTGCAGTGAGAGGGTGTGTTTGTACTGCAGTCTCTCTCTCCCGTGCAGTGAGAGGGTGTGTTTGTACTGCAGTCTCTCTCTCTCCCGTGCAGTGAGAGGGTGTGTTTGTACTGCAGTCTCTCTCTCCCGTGCAGTGAGAGGGTGTGTTTGTGCTGCAGTCTCTCTCTCCCGTGCAGTGAGAGGGTGTGTTTGTGCTGCAGTCTCTCTCTCCCGTGCAGTGAGAGGGTGTGTTTGTACTGCAGTCTCTCTCTCTTGTGCAGTGAGAGGGTGTGTTTGTACTGCAGTCTCTCTCTCTCCCGTGCAGTGAGAGGGTGTGTTTGTGCTGCAGTCTCTCTCTCCTGTGCAGTGAGAGGGTGTGTTTGTACTGCAGTCTCTCTCTCTCCTGTGCAGTGAGAGGGTGTGTTTGTACTGCAGTCTCTCTCTCCCGTGCAGTGAGAGGATGTGTTTGTACTGCAGTCTCTCTCTCTCCTGTGCAGTGAGAGGGTGTGTTTGTGCTGCAGTCTCTCTCTCCCGTGCAGTGAGAGGGTGTGTTTGTACTGCAGTCTCTCTCTCCCGTGCAGTGAGAGGGTGTGTTTGTACTGCAGTCTCTCTCTCCCGTGCAGTGAGAGGGTGTGTTTGTACTGCAGTCTCTCTCTCTCCCGTGCAGTGAGAGGGTGTGTTTGTAGTGCAGTCTCTCTCTCCCGTGCAGTGAGAGGGTGTGTTTGTGCTGCAGTCTCTCTCTCCCGTGCAGTGAGAGGGTGTGTTTGTGCTGCAGTCTCTCTCTCTCCTGTGCAGTGAGAGGGTGTGTTTGTGCTGCAGTCTCTCCTGTGCAGTGAGAGGGTGTGTTTGTGCTGCAGTCTCTCCCGTGCAGTGAGAGGGTGTGTTTGTGCTGCAGTCTCTCTCTCTCCTGTGCAGTGAGAGGGTGTGTTTGTGCTGCAGTCTCTCTCTCCCGTGCAGTGAGAGGGTGTGTTTGTGCTGCAGTCTCTCTCTCCTGTGCAGTGAGAGGATGTGTTTGTACTGCAGTCTCTCTCTCCCGTGCAGTGAGAAGGTGTGTTTGTGCTGCAGTCTCTCTCTCTCCTGTGCAGTGAGAGGGTGTGTTTGTGCTGCAGTCTCTCTCTCCCGTGCAGTGAGAGGGTGTGTTTGTGCTGCAGTCTCTCTCTCCTGTGCAGTGAGAGGGTGTGTTTGTACTGCAGTCTCTCTCTCCCGTGCAGTGAGAGGGTGTGTTTGTACTGCAGTCTCTCTCTCTCCCGTGCAGTGAGAGGGTGTGTTTGTAGTGCAGTCTCTCTCTCCCGTGCAGTGAGAGGGTGTGTTTGTGCTGCAGTCTCTCTCTCCCGTGCAGTGAGAGGGTATGTTTGTGCTGCAGTCTCTCTCTCTCCTGTGCAGTGAGAGGGTGTGTTTGTGCTGCAGTCTCTCCTGTGCAGTGAGAGGGTGTGTTTGTGCTGCAGTCTCTCCCGTGCAGTGAGAGGGTGTGTTTGTGCTGCAGTCTCTCTCTCTCCTGTGCAGTGAGAGGGTGTGTTTGTGCTGCAGTCTCTCTCCCGTGCAGTGAGAGGGTGTGTTTGTGCTGCAGTCTCTCTCTCTCCTGTGCAGTGAGAGGGTGTGTTTGTACTGCAGTCTCTCTCTCCCGTGCAGTGAGAGGGTGTGTTTGTGCTGCAGTCTCTCTCTCTCCCGTGCAGTGAGAGGGTGTGTTTGTAGTGCAGTCTCTCTCTCCCGTGCAGTGAGAGGGTGTGTTTGTGCTGCAGTCTCTCCTGTGCAGTGAGAGGGTGTGTTTGTGCTGCAGTCTCTCTCTCCCGTGCAGTGAGAGGGTGTGTTTGTGCTGCAGTCTCTCTCTCCCGTGCAGTGAGAGGGTGTGTTTGTGCTGCAGTCTCTCTCTCCCGTGCAGTGAGAGGGTGTGTTTGTACTGCAGTCTCTCTCTCCTGTGCAGTGAGAGGGTGTGTTTGTGCTGCAGTCTCTCTCTCCCGTGCAGTGAGAGGGTGTGTTTGTGCTGCAGTCTCTCTCTCCTGTGCAGTGAGAGGGTGTGTTTGTGCTGCAGTCTCTTGTTTTTTGGTCCCCCCCCTAACCCTAACCCTAACCTCTCTTCCTCTCCTGACAGTCATCATGTTTTCTCACTATTTCACGCTTCTTTTGATGCGATTTATTTTGGACATTAAACATACAAAGCCTGTTCTGCCTCCACTGCCATAACCAGTGACATTCATGCGCTGAATGTAAATGTCCATATATGTGCACACAGAGCTCTGATGAG